>NC_133649.1:268319516-268415641 GCF_009905375.1 Apium graveolens | reverse complement strand
TCCATTCCGCATACTACCACCACTTTATTACTCCTTTTTCAGTTGTTTCTATTTTCCAAAATTTGATCAATCAAATAGAAGTAAAGGAATTTGTTGAGAGATCACTATGATCATGAACACTTGTTATATCGCATAGTTAGTACAGAAGGTGGCCAGCCTTTAGTACTTGACAAGCAATTAAACAATAGCTGGTATCCTACTAGGCTTCTATCACACAGATAGATAGTCATTCGGCAATACCTCCCCTTCTGGAAGGGTTGTTCTTCTCAGCTTACATGAAATGAAAAGAAGAGAAAAGAACGAATTGAAGAGAATTGTATATATGAAAAAAATATACTGCCACAAAATATCTGGCTTGGAACCTACCTCTGAACTATAGAGGTTTGTCATAGGAGAACAAACATATACGTATAATCAACATAAGCATTATAGCATCGTATTTCCCATGCCTAAATATTTTCGCTATCCCGTCCATCATTCTATGGACCCACACTCTTCCTCGAGCTTATACACAATCACCTTTGAAACTCCCTCGACATCGAAAATCGAATCTGGGATCTCATTCTATACATCATCGTTACTAGAATTCTATGCTTGCACCGCAACCTTCCTCGTATAATAATACGACTCTCTATTGATAAGAAAGAATAATTATTCACTAGGTAGATACTCTACTTAATTAGTCTATCAATGATAACTTATACACTACCACGACCCGATTAGTGGTACTCAATCTCAACACCCATTCCAATACAACTCTCACGGTTGTAATCAGCTCATACTCGCAGAATCATTGCTGCCTTACTATGGTCCACCACTGACCTACTGTAGTCATTCATTTTCCATGAAGTCTTAATAGCTAACCATACGGAGTCCATACATCGTATCGAATTCTTCTAAGGAGGTAACATAATCACCATTCATGATTCATGAAGAACACTCCTGATCCTGACATACATACATGACATGAAGCAGATAAAATTGCAGAAGAGTTTCAATCAAAGCAACGATAGCAGGTTAATACCATTCTAATCATATGCCTTAAATAGAAGACTTAACTCAAAGGTTCGTTTAGTCCTTTTTGAAACATGGTCCTGGCTTTCTCAAGATAGACCTTCTAAGATAGATAGCCCGTTCATGGCGATTACACGAATTAAACCTTTACCAACTACTATTACGGTTGGGTATTGCACAGTCATCAGAAGGAATGTCAATCTTCCAAACCATAATACAACCTTCAGCTTTTAACCATCATCACTGTATTCTTTGGCACAAGCGCCTATAATTATCCTTTACCTTTAAAGTGTCGGCCACCTCTTTGGCCTTTCCTGATAGTAAAATTTCCTTACAGTCAATGTCATTTTAACCACCTCCAAATAATTTTCTACCTATTTCAATCACAGCTTATGTGAAGATGTTTTCCTTAAAATCTGATGAGTAAAAAAAAATCACCATTTTTCCATAAGTTATTGCCTCAGTCTTTAGAGGTTAATCACTGTCATGACTGACTCTCAATCATACTTAGAACATCTTTTATCTTAAGTCCTAATTGCCCTGAACAATTTCGACCATTACTGGTTCGATCCATACTTCTCGTGGTTTAACACGTGCCACTTGGCATCATTATAATTACGTCATATTTCCTTTATCAACATTTCTATTCTTGAAATTTTGAATATTACCTTTCTCCTTGTAAAACCTCTAAGGTTATCCTTGAATCGTTCCTCCTGTATTCCCTAGATACAGGGCATATCAAAATACCATTTACTATACTAGAACCATTGTCTATATACTTCTGAAAAATTTCTCCACTGATTCTTAAAGGTTGTTATTACCTTAATCCTTTCCAATTCATACTGTCAAAACTCATACTGTCCCTATTAAGGGTGAAATGCCAACCTTTATGCATTCCCCTAGGATTCATTTTAAGTTACCGATGTTCTATCTTAATTCCACCTTTAAAAGGTACATGCATCCTTCCATGGATAAATCAAGTCATATATCCTTGATAGATTATCTTATTCATCATTCCCACCTCGATAGTCTATACCTAACTTCATAATAGCATCCTTATTCAAATTGAGGTCAATCCATATGGCCTCCAAAAGATAACAATGGTCATCCGCTTTTCTTTCCTGATTTGGTAATGATAACATGGATGTTCTGGAAGATATTGGTCATGTTCAACGTGAACTTCTTCTTAATAATTCCTTATTTTTTTGTTGTTTATCTCAACAGTCTCAATGTTGGGATATCTCTCATACCTGGCGTCTCCCTTTCTGGGTATCAGCCACCGGTCTTACATTTCACATTTGAAGGTCACTTCCTTCATCCAATTTTCCTGATTTCTTACTTTCTTGTCTCCTCAGTCTATCCGTGTCTCATATTTATCCTTCGAACTATCTCAAGGTTTCCTCGAATCCTCCCAACTTAAAGGGGTAATATATGTATCTCTTATGCCTTCAACCATCAATTTTAACTCATGGTGGATCATCTCATCCTGACGATTACATACTTTTCTATTTCTATTGCTATGAGTCTTTAGGGTTTCCTCATACCCAACTCCCTTATCATTCCTCAAACTCTATTGCCTTTATATTCCTTTCCACTTCAGTTTCTTTTTATTTTCCTTTCTCTTATCATTATTTCACAAACCATCACAATAAGCATTGATTTCAAACATCCCGTCATTCTGGATTCGTGTCCTCAGAACGAATCTTGACAACTTTTACAACTTAGATTCATAATTATCATACTGTCTGCCTTTGTTCTGGCTCTAAAGCTTTTACACTATCTCCTTATCTTTGGGAATTACTTTCCCGAAAACAATTGACTGAACTTAAATCAGTTTATTATAATCTCTTGCTCCGTGCCTTTCTTGGTCTTTCACCAGCGGGTGGTCTCTCTCTTAGGAGGGTAAGTGACAAAAACAGTCTTTTGGATTCGTCAATCATTTAGAATCTCAAATGATTCCTATATTTCCTTTAGCCAGGCTCTTGCCTCGACTGGGTCAGCTGTTCCTTGGAACTCTGAGAGCTTAGAGACTTAAGGTCCTGAAAGAATTTCCTATCGCATTGTTTCCTCAGGTGGTGGTTGGGGATAATAGTCTAAGTTCTGTCTAGACAGGTCCATGAATTGCCGTATAGGAGTACCGTCTCGGGTCTCCTTTCCTTACTCGACTTTCTATTTCCTTAGTATGAAATGTTTCATCCTACTCCCCATAATTGGGGTCATCTTTTAATTTAAAATCCTCATTTTCCACTCCATATGTCATGGGTTCCTTCTATCTTGATGGCGACCTCCCTGACTATCACGTTCAGGGTTTGCTCTAAATCTTATTCCTCAAACTATGGCTTCATCTAAGTTCTCATCCTTACGCTCTTGAACTTTCGGAACCCAAATTCTATAGGAATACCTCATTATTCCCTTATCATCTTTCTCGGTATTAATCTCATATTATTTGTTGGCTCTCTGCCTTCATTCATCACTTTTACTGGCACAATATGTTCTTTTCCAATAATTCGGGCTGTATTGCTATCTCAAACAGCTTTTCGGTACCGGCTCCGGTTACCTTCACTACTATTTCCATTTTCTCAAAATCTCTTATAAACTCTCCAAAAGACATTATCATCTTGAGTCTCTCCTTTTTACTAAGGGCATCAGCCACCACATTGGCTTTCCCCGAATGATAAAGAATCTCCCAATCATATTCTTGATTAGCTCTAACTGCCTCCTCTGGCATATGTTGAGCTCTTTCTACGTGAAAATGTACTAGAGCACTTATGGCTTAGGTAATTCTCGCACTTCTCTCCATACAAGTAGTGCCTCCAATCTTTAGGGTAAAACTATTGCCACGAGCCTAAGCTCATGGGCGGGGATATCGAATTTCATATTACCTTAATTGTCTTGACGCGTACGCGATTACCTTGCTGTGCTATATGAGAAGCACCCTAATTCCTTATGCGAAGCGTCACTACACTTCACAAAATCTCTTTTCCATCCGGCAACGCCAACATAGGGCCGTCACCAACCTTTGCTTCAGTTCTTAAAAGCTGTTCTCGCATTTCTCTGTCCATTCGAACTTCTCAGTCTTACGAGTAAGCCGCGTTAAAGGGGCTACTATCTTTACAAACTTGAACGAACCTCCGGTAGTGACCGCCAATCCTACCTCTGGTAGTCGACCTAACCATGGTCATCAATTCATCAGTGGTCCTTTATCATTCTTGTCAGGATCCTCCATGGGATCCTCCTCACAACTATCCCTTCTAGGACAACATCCTCAACCGCTACATCCTCAATATCAACATCATCCGGTCCTGCATTAGGACACTCTATCGGATCCACAATCCGATCTCCAAGTATAATAAACATCATCGCGTTGTTGCTCCTCAACCTCAGGGTTCGGAGTCCCGCTACCATATACGATAACGAACTACGCTCCTATCACGATATTTATAAGGGTTCCCATAAGGGTTTTAACTGTCAGTACTACGTTAGGTAGTCCGACTATGAACTTGGCAAGAGTTCTTATTATCTTAGTGAACTTATTATCTTAACGTCCCATCATCTCTGAGGTTTATAACGCTTAGCTCTGATACCATTTCTGTAACACCCCCAAATCCGGGGTCGGGGATCCGGGTTGTCACGAGTTCCATTTCCCTTAATAACACCCAATCTTAATAAACAATCAACTACTCTGTACTGTGACCCCACAATAAACACACACACCACAAGTTATAGTCTCAGAGATGAATATCCAAAAATAATCACAAGTCGTTTTATTCCACAATTAATGCCAATACACCTTAAAAGGTTTCTGAATAAATTTATTTCTTTGCCATTATTACAATTCATAAATATACATAATCTGGTACATCAAAAGTTGAAAGCCTAGCCTATTGGTAGTTCCTACCTCAGCTATGGCGGCATCAGTGCTTCTAGAAAACTGCGGAACGTCTCCTAACCTCTTGCGAATCGGGAGCTTGGTCCGGTTCATCTTGTCTATCTGATGTTGTGTGATGAAAGAAGAAAGCAAGGGTGAGCAGCAAGCCCACCAAAATAATATGTATAATGATTAACAATATATGAGCCTTCTCATAGTACTCATGAAAGTCTTGGTCAAAAGAAATGAACCAAGTTGATATCTTAATGCGATGAAGTCGCAAAATATTCAGTATATATATATAC
Source organism: Apium graveolens (assembly GCF_009905375.1). Lineage (NCBI taxonomy): Eukaryota > Viridiplantae > Streptophyta > Magnoliopsida > Apiales > Apiaceae > Apium > Apium graveolens. The sequence goes on along the minus strand of NC_133649.1, from coordinate 268,410,454 downwards.
ATATACTTTTCAAAATATTGGAAGTCCTCTTCCATGCATAATATACACAAAGTCCCAGTGTATAACTGTATAAAAAAAATATCGTTGCAAGGTGATCTCATATATCTAACCTTGTCTCAACGTTTTTCTGAAAATCTTTGTCATTCATAAGACAATTATTAATTAGATATAAGTTTAAAAGATGAAGTTACAAGATACCCCAATATACTTATATCTTTCCCAAATACTACTTGAACTACCACCGTTCAAGTTATAATTAGCTTCAAAAGTTCATCACATAGATGAGACTATAAGGCAAGATTTGAATAGATTAAATCTTTAAAATATTATCAAAATAAAATGAAGTTACGAGATACTTCATTTGATGTAAACATCATTTTGAAAACTTGACCCTGCCAACACTCAACAATCGCCCAACCGTAGCCTTTCTATCGAAGTGCTCTGGGTAGTGTTGCAGAAATTATCCAATTGGATGATGAACTCATTACGGGAGTTTGCCGCGCCAGGAAGACCACTTACGATGATCAGTCGTAGTAGTACAACCCCACCATTTTCTACATGTAGAGGAGAACCTGTCGGATTTACTTGTCAACCGAACACTGAACTCCTAAGGAATGGACCGCCTTAGCGGAACTTCCAGGCCATTTGGGCCAATATAATAAGGCTGGGCCGGCGCTACTCGGCCACTTACGCCACTCCTAGTTCAGATGAAATCCATGACTCTGAAACGTAAAGCTCGTCCCCACTTTCCCCAAGTAGAAACTTGTTGATACGGCTCCACCAAGAAGTCGTATCTATTTGGAAAGGAGAACTCACCGATATTTCCCAGGCGATGCCTGTTAATGGATTAACTTGTTCCAAGAATTTTACTTCCCGAGTGTTGGGTAAGTAATCAATTCATTTATCAAAACAGCAACCTTGTTGCGAATATAAAACACACCACAGAGCCGGATCCCTCAGGTTTTGAGCGAGTATTTAAATCCCCTTCGAAAGGAGGATCTTAAAAAAAATGAGTTTTGGGATCCGCTCTAACTTTTAAAAAATCATTTTGAAGACTCGCAAAACATTTTTAAGAATGTTTGGAGTGAAGCTGATTTAATGAAGTAAATCAGTCCCCAGAATATTTAGAAAATGTATTATTATTTAAATAATATTCCCATAAAGAATAATCTTTATAAAATAATTGAAGTAGAAGTATTAAAACTTATACTTGAAATGAATAGCAAATAATCAAAGATATACTTATACGAAAGTAATATCTTTATTTGAATAATCAAAATAAGTTTGATTATCGACACCTTATTCTTTAATACAATAAAGAATATTATTAAGTAATAAGCGGAGTCATAATACCTCGAATGAATACTATAAATAATATTCATAAAATAAAGGAGTCATACATCCTCAAATGAATATCCAAGTAATATTCAATAATAATATAAACTGAGTCATAAGCCCTCGAATGAATATTCAAATAATATTCAAATAATAAAATAAACTGAGTCATAAGCCCTCGAATGAATACTCAAATTAATATTCAATTAAGTAAAATAAAGGTATCGAATAAACCTTATTCGATCCATAGTTTTAAAAACTATATCCATATATATATATATATATATATATATATATACTCGGGAACATCGACTCCCGGTTTAGAAATATGTTCACCTTTTATCCCCTATACTAAGGGTATACGCAACTACTTGCTTATTTCTAGCATAGGTATTATGCAACTATAAGCATTGAAATCAACAGATAGATAACCAGATTACGAAACAGACATGCATATATACCATATCAGCATGCTCCAATATATCGCAAAATTTGCTAATAACAATCATGCACTATCACAAGATAATGCATATACATATATTTACATCACAACAACAGTATATCGGGTAGAAAACTTGCCTGAGCGACTGGGGGTTACGAATGGCTCGGGACGAGTCTGGTAACCTATAAACAACAAGTAAGTTGGAATTAAACCAAAGTCACTTGTAAATCTATACTCTAACCAACTCAGACTCTAACGCTCGTTTTGCGCTTACTGATTCTCTTAAGTCACTCGAGTACCCTCGGCTCCACCATTTTTAATAATTTAACCTTACCATAATTGTTTCATACATTAATTAACCTTTTTGGTCTTTAACCTTTTTCAAAGTAAGGCGAGGGGAAAAGTTTCGTTCGTGAAACGCCGTTACTTGAAACGGTCGTTTCTCCTAAACCGTGCATCGGAATCGAACGAACTACATATCAAAACGAAGCTCGTAATATGAACTATCTAACATGGCAATGGTCAAAATCTAGCAGGGGGTTCTCGGGTCCTAATGTTATGCACAAAAACAGTCTAAAGAAAATCGGACGTTACGACGGCTATGTTTACGCGTTTTCCCAATTTTAAACCATTCAAACAACCACAAATCAACCCCAAATCAATCATACAACCAATATCCCTCCAAACCACATCATAACAGCCCCAACAAATCCACATTAACCATTTATACTTATTCCCCACATGAACTAAAAGCTTACTTAGGTTCTTTAACTAATTACCAAGATTTACAACTCCAACAATGCAACAAAACCAACTAATCTCTACAAACTCAACCAAACTTCAACCAATCAAGCATCATGCTTCACATATGCTATATCAAACACATTCAATCCTAATTACTCAAAACTAAAGCTAGGGTTTGTAGTTTATACCTTCCTTGGAGAGTGGAGAATCAAGAGAATGGCTTGGAATCACCCTTAAAGTCCTTATCCAAGCTTAATCTAAACAAAACTTCAAGAACACAAATTTTATTTATTGAAAAACACTATTCACCATCTTCTTCCATGATTTATAGAAAATGATTGGCTTGGAATTAGAAGCTTAAACTTAGGAAGTATGTAACTATCCATGGGGAAGTTAGATAATTACCTTGCTAAATAGTAAGTGGTGGAGCTTGGATCTTCATTTTTTAAGAAATGGGCCGAGAGCATGAAGAAGAAGAAGAGAGATTTTTGTGTTTTGCCTTGTTTTGCTTTTGGTTGGTTGATTTTGTTGTTTGATTTAGTCAATTACCTTGTTGCCCTTGAATTTGTGTGGTTCTCATTCAACCACACCTCCTTCCTTCCATGTCATGCCTACATCACTTTGTGATGTCATCACCCCTCCTTTGTCCTCTTTCTATTGGTTGGATGACATCATCCCCACTAATCCCTTTGATTAGCTTTAACTGTTTGCCTAATGAGCGCTGATCTGTTATACGGTTCGCTTAACTTTCGTTTTCGTTTATCGTTTGAGGGATCATACCCGGGATCTTATTACTTAGGTTCCCTTAACCTATCTCAATACTTATATTCCTTTTTATGATCCTCTCTTATAATCCTTTAATTTAAATCCTTTTATCCTGTTACCTTTTTCTCAATTCTTTCCGTATCTAGTGGATTTTCGGGAAAAATCAAAGTGTTCGGAAATTGGATTCTGACGATCTTTACATACACTTATATACCACATAGAGTACTAATAATATCCCAGAAGATCAATAACAGAACCCCTACATAGTGTGACATGAAAAGTTTTCTCATTCAGCAAAAACACTATTCATAAGGGTTTCAAAAATTTTCCAAAAATTGGGGTTATTACAGGTACCCATTTGGAAAATGGGTAAATTAAGGAGTAGTCATTAAGAATATATAGATAAAACCTGTATATTAAAATAAATATACAGATAACCCCTCATAATCAGGATCGCTTACAGGTTATAGTATGAAACAAGAATCTAACCTTCTAAAATTACATTATCTAGTACAATTCCATTACCTCATTACTGTATTTCCTTGTATTGATCACTCTGACATTTCCAAATTTCTCCAGCTGGAATCTCACCACTTTTGCTGTCTATTAAAAGCTATTCACTTTGCCCTAATTTGGTACTGAAAGAAATAAGAGTTCACAAAGCAAGAGTGAGCAAAAAATGCCCAGCAAGTATCATAAATGATTTCCAGGTATCAGATCAGAAAACACCTGAAAACGATTGTTGAATGATTTTAAAAACGTCTTTACATATTTAGATAGTTGAGCGAATAAAACATCGGCCCTCATAGGCCTTTAATCATAAATCACATTTTTCTGTAAAAGAACAGTGATCGTTTCAATATTTCATCCTTTTGAATCAAATCTTTGTTTGATTTGTAATTATGAACTATTCGGGAAGGAATGTCGTTAATGGCGATCAACAATAAATTAGACTGGACACTAGAAACCAACATATGCACTACAACCTGCTGATCAGACAGGATACAGTGCGGATCTATACCCAACTGCATAGACCCAACCAACATATGGGGTACCCAGGCAATTATGGCCTAAGGGTCCGGTCCATCCCCGACCCATAGGATCCAGCTCATCACTGGTCCTCATAATAACCGTCCAGCCCGTAGAGTATTTTGATATCAAATCATTTTGATTTCAAAACATCCCAAATCAAGGTTCGCAAATAACCCAAATGAATGGGTATTTGCTCAAGAGAACAATCGAATTATATGAACAATAATGAAAAGAACTGGCATAATAAGAGTAATTGCAGCGAAATATAAAACAGTTAACTATTCTGAACTTAGAATAGGAGCGAATAAATATTTACAGTATTTTATAAGAAAGGTTAGGAATACTTGCCTCAATTGAGAATCCTTCTGATCTTTAACTATCTGCCATATTACTCAGTTCTGATATATCTGTATTTCCATTGACATGCCACTTGTCCTTTCTTAACAACCGCTATTTCAAGTTTATCTCTCTATTCTGAATCCACTCGTCTCATTACTATACATACTCAGGCTTTACTTTAACAATCTCTGTCTGGCCTTGAACGTCTCGCATTATGTGCATCCATCACAAATAATACTATTCAATGAACTGACAATATATAATTCTCTAGTCTATACATTTATCCATATCGTTTACCCGGCGATAATAATAGATAAGGATCACATCTCATTCAAATAACGTTTAAAAGATACACTGACTCATTATCCACATAACACGTACACATATGGCGTGTAATCATATTATTCACATAACACATAATCACGTAATTCATGTAGCACATAATTTGAATCGTCAAAAGATAGATCTTATTACGTTTAGAATTGAAATCGGGTCAAAAGAATATTTTATCGATCAATTATTGACTCAAAATGATCCATAAAATAAACATCCTTTTGATACAAACAAATTTAGGTCTCAAAAATATTTTTAATAAAAGCAAAATATCTTTCTGAGTCTAGAGGCGTTCGTTTCGTATTAAACGGATGAACGTTGATTTATTATGAATTTTGAACATTTTTCAGAATTAAAACTAGACTCTGAACCATTTTATAGTTAAATAATGGTGTTCGAATGTAGCGCCCTCCAAACCCGGGTCAGAAGTTTGGGGTCCACAACACATATACAATACTAAACCTGGAATAAGAAATATTATTTGCAATGACCCTGCTTTACATAACCACGGATCGCAACAGGTTAAAGTATGAAAACAAGCCATAATCCTAACCTTTATTACAACGTACCAAATTCCATCTAATTTAACTTACAATTGATAATAAAATCATTCTTACAATCTGACTATCTCTATATCGCATGAAGCTTCTGCTACCTCGATTCAACTCAACTGGCACCTTAGCCCGCACTTTGGACTGAGGAACTTCACTATCATCCATATTCTTTTCAACTGTAAAGTATATAAAAGAATCGCAAGGGTGAGCTAACTAGCTCAGCAAGTCATAATAGTGATAACTGAGGTTAAACAATGATCAAATGAGATGATTCAAAGGAACCAAATTTTCTTTTAACTAATCATTAGAATTGGATATTCATTTTAAGTTTTAAAAACCAAGATTAGGCTGATGATCAGTCACGCACTAACCCGAGCAAGCACACAGCACTGCTCTAATTACTGGATCCAAGGCACACATTGGCCTTACTTGACCATTGGTATGGTCTAACCACGAATCTGGTCACACATATATAAAAACTATCCAATCCTAAAGCGTTCACATATGATAACAATATGATTCAATAAAACAAGATTATAATCGATGATGGTTAAACATTTGCATAAAAACGTTAAGGAAACTTATGGATATCTCAAGGGATATCAGGTATGTATAAGAAACGGTTTTTAGTTTGTACAAGGGTCAGGTATCAGACAGTAATGATTTTTCAGGATATGGTTCTTTGATGTTATTAAGAATGATTGGAGTATAAAAGTTCCTGTGTTTTCAAATCATTCTCTTTCAATGGTTGGTGTTTGGTAATTATATCTTTGAAGAGTAGTATTATATTTGTATGGTTTGGTGTTTGAGGATCAACAAAGGACGGTTTGCAAAGAATGAGGCTTACGACTCAAGATCAAGAAAGAATCAGGGTTAAGGGTAAATAGTTTGAAGCATATGCATTATAAAACAGGAGTTATGTTTAATACTAGTAACATGTTATGAAACAGTTCGAAAACATTGGTAATATATCTTGAAGAAAAGTTCAGAAATACTTGCCTTACAAGGCTTTACAACTATTACTGATCAACTCTGAGCCGACTTTGCTGCTCAGGCTCTAACGTCTAACCACTAGATCCCATTGGATTTGATTTCGACACTCAGGTCTTCCTGTTGAAACTCTACTGAGCTCGTCGACTGACCACTAGGTTATCTTTAATCCATCGTCCACTTTCAGGTTCTCGACTATAACCTACAGGGTCGAAATACCCTATGTTAGACGTCTAGGTATGCTTGACATATCCTCGATACTAATTCTTACCCAACGATATTCAAACCCGACTCGTAATTATTCATATTAGAATAACACAGAAAAACAATTAGGGTTCATATTCTCAAAATCGATCCAGTGTTCATTTTCAGAAAATACGTATACTCGTCATTTTACGAAATTAGAGTTACTGTGTTTTGGGTCAAAACATACAACACATCATACCATCAGGTTCTGTATAATCATACGTATATGTATTTACTTATACTCGCTCGACGTCCCGATAATCCTCGGATACGCTCCCGTATTTCCGTAGTTCGATTTTCCCGGAAATCGGGCAGCGACCCCTTTGTTTATCGGACTACCCGTCGAAACATCAATCGACGTCAATTCAATAACGACAATCCAATACAATTCCAATCCTCAGTTTAACCCAACAATCAATCCAATTACAATTTGTCAACTAAACTACGTACTTGACTTAATGTAAAATCAAATTCTCGTTTTAAAAATAATTTCATGAATTAATTGATTTATTTTATGAAAATTAGGACTCAGAATAAATTCATCACCGTCCACCGTCGACTCACCGAAGTTCACCGTCAACGGCGGTAAAATTCGTCGGTGCCCGAATAATTCCGGGTTTCCAATACGAATTCTACCGATTATTTGCTAATAATACCCGCATAAAATATTTATTTATTTCACGAAATCAGTCAACTATTCCCTGCACAGATTATAAAGAACCATTCATAATTACCAACCTGAAAACAACCATACGGCCGAAAGGACAAAGGCCGAGATACCAAAACCAAAATTAGGAACACAGAAGGAAACACAACACCACGATATACGCACATAAGTACATATATAACAGCAACGCAACTGGACCTCAAGCGCATGTATCACACGCACGCCGGCCACCATGCGGAAAAAGCACACGGCGGCGGCCGGAGAAAGAAAAGAAAAACCCAAAGAAGGAAGCACAGAAAACACACGCACAGACTTCACATACCACCACACATATATACATACAACTGAACACACACATCGTATGTATATATATGCAGCAGAACCCACACAATTAATCACCACCAGCGGCTACTCACCGGAGCAACACACGGAGGCGGCAACCGAGAAACAGCAGGGGAGAGGAGAATAAACAAGGAGGAAAAGAAATAAAAGAGAACAGGGGGAGATTGCTAATTACAATTTAACGACTCGGCTTCTAGCTTGCTAATTACAATTTAACGATATAAGGTATAACTAAATATTGATCTAAATAATACCCAAATAGTCTGAAAATTTTCTAAAAATCCCGAAACTAATAAAATAAAATTTTCATAATTTTTAAAACATTTTGAAATGCAACTCGTATCCCTATTTCATAATTAACGAATCGAGCTCCACTTGAAACAAACTCAGAAAATCACAAAAATAGTCTTAAAATATTATAAATATCCCGGAGTTTATAAAAACATAAACTTTGTAATTTTAAAAATAATTTCTGAAACACAACTTATACCCGCTATAAACAATTAAATGAATCAACAGCACGGTGAAATTAATCCCAAAAATTCCCAAAATAATTTTAAAATTCTCGGAATATTCTAAACTTAAATAAATACGAGTTTCATAATTTTTGAAGAATTATAGAATTAAATATGGATTTTACGAATAAAAGCATTCAGAAAATCATTTAAAAATAAATAATTAATAAAATATTGATTTCTCAATTTATAAAATCTTAAAAATAATTAATGTGATTGTAAATCATAAAAACAATTTAGAGACACTCCAAGGATTTACGCAAATAAATTTGCACCAAATTCACTTTTGAAATGAAAACAATCCAATACGATCCTATAATTAATCACACGAACAATCCAGTATATTACAAATCACACATTAATAGTCAAACAACACATAGCTGTCAAAACCAGTACACATATTTTATTTATTTAATACTTTCCATAAATACATAAAGAAATAATTCAAAAAATACACGAGTCGTTATATCCTTCCCCCTTAAAAGGATTCTGTCCTCAGAATCTGGTCTAACTAATTAAGTGAGCATATTTGTTAAGCATATCTGACTCAAATTTCCAGGTAGACTCTTCTATTCAAGTATTTCAAACGTATTCACAATAGTTATACACTCATTTCCAAAGACTCGCCTTTAACGATCAAGAATTTGGATCGATTACTATATGCAAACAACTTGGACCAGAGCCTATTGGCTCCTGATCAACACTTGGTTCGAATCAAACACTTATTTCCCTAACCTTGACAGGAAAAACACACTATATGTACATAATGTCATGATGGTAACATTAACTCATGAACAATTTTGTCTATATTTATCAATACCTCGAATGGTTCACTAATTTTAGGACTTAGCTTGTCGCTTCTACTCAAACTTATCCAATCTCTTTCAAGACGACACTTTTACTAACACTACTGGTCCTATTTCTATATTCAAACTTTCTCTCGATACAATTTCGTCTTCTTTCTTTATCTACTCCGAGCTGTTTTAATCAATATTACTATGCTCTTGGTGTGCCGATTTAACTTAGAATTTGACAACCTTCTTTCTCCCGCTTTATTTTAATAGAAATGGGGAACTACACTTGCGTTCACATGAAGCTTGATAAAGTGGCATTCCAAAGCTGACATCGCTGATAAATGATCGTTCCAATGTTTCCTTAAAAACTTCACCTCTCAACATATCTTACATTTCCTAAATCATTTCGTACTTTGACTCTCCACATAAGGATGTTAGACGGTGCTCGTTTTCCACTTAGTTTCTAAACGTTTAAGCATCTCTTATCATTTTTCATCAGTTAAGGCTGAAAAATAGTCTTATATATTCACGTATTATCACCTTTAAGTATTAAAGCTTCAGATTCCACTCTTTCCCATTCATCTATTAATTTCTCGGTGGTCTTAATTACATCTAATCTTCTCTGTCGGCATAATGCATCTGTTACCATACAGCTTTGCCTAGGTAGTTGTTAATGGATTAATTCAGAATCTCTTGTTAACCCTAGTCAAAATTTCATTCTTGAAGACTCAACATATAGTTGTTTTACTTCTGATTTTTAAAGAAAAATCCTTGGGCATCCCACGCAGATTTTCTTATTCCTTAAGTAGCTGAGGATGTTATCAATAAATACAGTTTGCTTATCCAAGTACTCCTTATACACCACGTTCCTTAATTCCTTATAACTACCTGATACACTCGTCATTTCACCTAATATCACCAGAGCTTGTAATGCTCTTAACTCACTTTAATCGTAATCTCTGATATTTTCTCAGGTCAGATCTTAAGTTAATTCTCAATACATAACACACTTCTTAAATTAGGTCTTATAAGTAATCAATTCTTTATAGGGTCTTACTTCTTCTTATTCATTATTTTGTTAAATTCCCGATAATCAGTACATACTCTTACAATTTCATTCCTTTTCTCCATGAACCTCACTGGTACCTTTCACGATTCACTTCTTGTAAAACCATTCCATGGGTCTGCCTTATCCATTAGGCCTCCAATATTTCACCTTAATTCCTTGACGTGTCCCACACTTTCTAATCCATTTTGAAATATCCTTCTTATACCTGGTTATCATTGTTTTTCTTTTATTTCCATATATTTTGGCATCTCTTCAATAGAGTATATACTTTATACTACGAATTCCCTGTGGCATTTCATATCTTAATTCTTCTACTAGTAACTTCCAAGAGCTGGAGGAGAACCTGGGGATATCGTGATCATTCTCCTGGGCGCATAAATTTCCTCTCACTACTGCTAACATTGTGATCCATTATCTTCTCTTGACATTTTATCTTTCCCTTCACAACTTCAACTGAAAGGTCACACTATCCATCTTTCTTCCTTTTGGATTATGAACTTTAGCTTCCAATTCCAACTTCGAGAATCCTATAGTTAATCCTTCTGGTGTAGTCTCTATGTTCGTTCTCTCCTTTTTGTTTATCGTTTGCCACTACATTTGTTTTTCTAGTGAATACTTACTTCAAACTCTTATGGTCCGTAGATCTTACACCTTTCTTCATACATATCATGTCTCCCCATTTTTCAAAACAAATATTATTACTGTTAGACCTAATGATGAGTAGGATACTTCTGCTCATAAGATTTCGGTTGTCTGGGTGTATATACAATAATTTTATTATACAGCATCAACACACATCCTACTCCCTTATGAGAAGCATCACTATAAACTACCAAATCTCCTTGATATCTTCAAAGTGATAAAGCAGGTACTATAACCATTCCTTCATTTAACTCTACAAAACTTTCTTCACCCTTCTCCATTTCATACTCACTTATTGCTTTTTCCTAATTAGCTTCATCAAAGGTATTGCAACTTTCAAGAAATCTTGTACAAATTTTCAGTATAGCCGGTCTATGGTAAAACTTCTTACTTTTGTTGATGCTTTTGGCCTTTCTTTATTCATGGTGACTTTAATTTTGACTGGATCTCCTCTAATCTCCTCCTCACTAATTATTTACGCTTTCTATCATCAAAACTTTCACCCTGCAACTTTACATACAACTTTTTTTTCCAACTTCTCAGTTATCATTAAATGCATGGTCCTCCGTTAACTTTAAGTAACATAATTACAACTCATCTAGATATTCCTTAAAGATTCTGTCCCTAGGTTCAATCTCCAATTTGTAACGCCTAAATCCTAAATCAATTTTAGATAATACTTTGCTTCTTCTGTTTGATCAACAAATCTGTAGTTCGAAGTAACACATATTTACTCTTGACAGTAAACTTGTTGAGCTTGCTTTAGTCGACACATAATCTCATACTTCCATTTTCTTAATAACAAATAGTACCGGTGCATTTCATGGGATACACTGGGTTTAATTGCTTCTTCTTCTAGCATTTCTTGCATCCGCTTTGCTAACTTCCTCAATCTAACTGGTGCCATTTTATGTAAGGCCCTGGTCACTGGCTCCGTTTCAGGTGTTAAGTCAATCGCGAGCTTCATTTCCTTAGCTGGAGAAAATTTTGGTAATTCGTCTGGAACTATATCTTTAAACTATAAAATCTTCAAATTCTGTTTACTCCTGATTTCTATTCATAATCACCATAGTACTTACCTCTTGGTCACCGTAACCTCTTAGCTTAAGTCTTCGTTAACAAATTCTCTACCTTCTTTCATCTTCTGAACCTCACCACCTACTCATTTGGCATCCTCGGAACTATCCTTTCATCACGATGGTCTGTCTGGGCATCACGCTTTAATAGTTAATCCATTTCTTAGAATAATATCAAATCCTTTCATCTTTCCTGATATCAATTCTTCACAACTTATTGCCAAAAATCTCAATTCCCCCATTGGTACCCACTTATTTAGCAATTACACATTCTTGACTTACTAGTCCTTTAATCACAATCTTATCAATTCAACAGGGTAATTTATTTTATCAACAAAACCTTCAGAGATAAACAATTAAGTTTCTCCCACATCTTTTAATACTTTAACGCATAAGGTATTCACCCTGATCATCCATATCATTACGTCCGTATTCTGAATAACATATTTCACAGGAAATCGCATATTCTCGTTCTCGAAAATGTATTCCTTATTGAAGTAGATTCCCTTGTCTCATAATGCGTCCCTGGCTAGGGTTAGTGATTTGAAATTCTCACCATATGCCCTTGTTTCCTTCCATGCATGAAAGGTAGATGAGACTTTGCCCGTTGTGTGTATAATACGTTGACTTTTGTTTGAAAAGCTCTCGCAAAGAACAACGGTACAACGAAACAACTAGAAGAATTTATAATTTTAATAAACTTAGAGTTGAAAAGAAAGAAGAAGAAGTAATGATTTTAATATGAATGAGACAACCACATTGGTACTTAAGATGGCCAGTCTTTCATACCATATGGCATACATCACATGATTAGGTGGCGTCCCACCCGACTCTTTGTCATTCCAACAAAGTGTCTCACCATAACACTGTTTGTCCCAATCAGAAAGCAAAACTTGAGGGAAGCAAATAAATTTGAAAGGAATGGAATATCCTCTTTTTCGATATCATTGAAAAGAGCTCACTGGAGAAAAGAAGTTCATACATTTTTAAGAATTGAGAAGGAATATACGCTGTAATATTGAAAGCTAGAACGATACCATTGGTCACCATCCACATTTCACTTGTATTCATCTTTCGAGCTTGTTCAATCACATCCCAATTGCGTCATATAACAACTTTAGTAAGTCCGCTGAAATGTCTTTGCAACCAAGCATTATAACGAATTCTTATTTGCTAAATTTTGCGTCTTTAACATCGCACTTTCACGTATAATACCTTAACAATTCGATCATAATGGCATTCTTACCTGATAACTTCAAGATTCCTCTTTTAATTTAGAATAATCACGTACCATTCGACATAACGATCCTTTGTTAATAATATTCTGCTTTTAGAGAGGTCTGGAAATTTTTCCAATCTTCTTTGATCACGCTCCAGCTTCTGTTAAATCAATGAATTCTTCGAACTCTGATAATCCTATTAATTGAATGTATAGTTACTCTGTATGCTGATTATGTTGTAAATTTTATCAAACAATACTTGCACTTACTGTTAGGAATAATCAACTTCTTCATAATCATAGGTTACTTCGTTCTCGGAATTAGCAATACTAAGTCTGAAACAGCATCCTTCTAAGTAATCCGGGCTTTCCAACAAACAAAAAACTCAAGTAGTAACTTGACAACCAATGTTTAAAAATCATTTTATTCGAAAAGGCTTTTAGAAATTTGTAAAAGAAAATCATTTTTGAAAACTTGTTTAAAAAGTTTGGAAAATCACAAACCTGGTTGTCCTTACTATATGAGTTGGTTGTTGTCCTTCCGACCTATAACAAGGTACCATATTAAAGAAATAATTACATAAAAGTTCGTTCACTTCAATCTACCTTTTCTCCTTTATCGGGTCCATTTTCCTTCCTTAATCGACGAAAACTTCAATTATTGTTGCATTTTATCTTATTCGTAGCTTCACATCAAGGCGCCCATACTGGTAATACTCCTGACATTATCGTTGCAGTAGTTAAGTAGAACATGCTACCCAATAGTCAACAAGTCTATTTCATAAAACAAAGTTTGCTCGTATCACATCACATCATTACTTTACATATCGCATTTATCATTTAATTCCACCAAAAATTCCAGATTTATACCTTTCTCTCTAATTCTTTCAAAATTCATCTAATTCATCCCATAATTATTCACGGGTGGCTTAGTCACTAATGGCTTCTTTTAACCCAATAACAACTATCCTTTGAAATAATTAAATTTCCTCTCTAAACTTCTTCTCACCTTTATTTATATCTCAAGCGCTCCCCATTTACTATAACTCTCGAATCCATCCTCGTAGATACAATCGCTTCATAGGACAAATTCTAAACTGGGAGTATAGAATAGGATATAGGGTAAACTAAAGAGATACACTCACAGCCCAAATGTCCAGTGAAACAAGAATAACTAGATGGAGGTTCTTGAATAGGTAATCTCATATCAAGAGGTGGAAAAGTAGCATAGAATAGCTTGAAGAGGTGCAACTGACATAACGGAAGGTAGTGCCATTAATACTGATGGAGAAACAAGGTGCAAATCCAATCTGAGAGAAGATGACAATCCACGAACGGAAAGCTCCAAACGATCAAATGACACCGGAAAATCAGGATCTGCCATTGCCGTTGTCTGGAAATCACATTGCAAGCTAAGAATCCCGAATTGCAACACGAACCGTGCCGAAGACTTACTATATAGTCGCACTCATCCTCACGACGTCTTATCTTTCTATTTTCTATTCCTAATCCTAACCCTCTACCCAACAATCTAGGCTTGTTTCAGTGACTTATAACCTGTAGCTTTGATACCAACCTGTAGCGCCCTCCAAACCCGGGTCAGAAGTTTGGGGTCCACAACACATATACAATATATAAACCTGAATAAGAAATATTATTTGCAATGACCCTGCTTTACATAACCACGGATCGCAACAGGTTAAAGTATGAAAACAAGCCACAATCCTAACCTTTATTACAACGTACCAAATTCCAACTAATTTTACTTACAATTGATAATAAAATCATTCTTACAATCTGACTATCTCTATATCGCATGAAGCTTCTGCTAGCTTGATTCAACTCAACTGGCACCTTAGCCCGCACTTTGGACTGAGGAACTTCACTATCATCCATATTCTTTTCAACTGTAAAGTATATAAAAGAATCGCAAGGGTGAGCTAACTAGCTCAGCAAGTCATAATAGTGATAACTGAGGTTAAACAATAATCAAATGAGATGATTCAAAGGAACCAAATTTCTTTTAACTAATCATTAGAATTGGATATTCATTTTAAGTTTTAAAAACCAAGGTTAGGCTGCTGATCAGTCACGCACTAACCCCGAGCAAGCACACAGCACTGCTCTAATTACTGGATCCAAGGCACACATTGGCCTTACTTGATCATTGGTATAGTCTAACCACGAATCTGGTCCACATATATAAAAACTATCCAATCCTAAAGCAGTTCAATATGATAACAATATGATTCAATAAAACAAGATTATAATCGATGATGGTTAAACATTTGCATAAAAACGTAAGGAAACTCATGGATATCTCAAGGGTATATCAGGTATGTATAAGAAACGGTTTTTAGTTTGTACAAGGGTCAGGTATCAGACCAGTAATGATTTTTCAGGATATGGTTCTTTGATGTTATTAAGAATGATTGGAGTATAAAAGTTCCTGTGTTTTAAAATCATTCTCTTTCAATGGTTGGTGTTTGGTAATTATATCTTTGAAGAGTAGTATTATATTTGTATGGTTTGGTGTCTGAGGATCAACAAAGGACGGTTTGCAAAGAATAAGGCTTACGGCTCAAGATCAAAAAAGAATCAGGGTTAAGGGTAAATAGTTTGAAGCATATGCATTATAAAACAGGAGTTATGTTTAATACTAGTAACATGTTATGAAACAATTCGAAAACATTGGTAATATATCTTGAAGAAAAGTTCAGAAATACTTGCCTTACAAGGCTTTACAACTATTATTGATCAACTCTGAGCCGACTTTGCTGCTCAGGCTCTAACGTCCAACCACTAGATCCCATTGGATTTGATTTCGACACTCAGGTCTTCCTGTTGAAACTCTACTGAGCTCGTCGACTGACCACTAGGTTATCTTTAATCCATCATCCACTTTCAGGTTCTCGACTATAACCTACAGGGTCGAAATACCCTATGTTAGACGTCTAGGTATGCTTGACATATCCTCGATACTAATTCTTACCCAACGATATTCAAACCCGACTCATAATTATTCATATTAGAATAACACATAAAACAATTAGGGTTCATATTCTCAAAATCGATCCAGTGTTCATTTTCAGAAAATACGTATACTCGTCATTTTACGAAATTAGAGTTACTGTGTTTTGGTCAAAACATACAACACATCATACCATCAGGTTCTGTATAATCATACGTATATGTATTTACTTATACTCGCTCGACGTCCCGATAATCCTCGGATACGCTCCCGTATTTCCGTAGTTCGATTTTCCCGGAAATCGGGCAGCGTCCCCTTTGTTTATCGGACTACCCGTCGAAACATCAATCGACGTCAATTCAATAACGACAATCCAATACAATTCCAATCCTCAGTTTAACCCAACAATCAATCCAATTACAATTTGTCAACTAAACTACGTACTTGACTTAATGTAAAATCAAATTCTCGTTTCAAAAATAATTTCACGAATTAATTGATTTATTTTATGAAAATTAGGACTCATAATAAATTCATCACCGTCCACCGTCGACTCACCGAAGTTCACCGTCAACGGTGGTAAAATTCGTCGGTGCCCGAATAATTCCGGGTTTCCAATACGAATTCTACCAATTATTTGCTAATAATACCCGCATAAAATATTTATTTATTTCACAAAATCAGTCAACTATTCCCTGCACAGATTATAAAGAACCATTCAATACTTACCAACTGGAAACAACCATACGGCCGAAAGGACAAAGGCCGGAGATACCAAAACCAAAATTAGGAACATATAAGGAAACACAACACCATGATATACGCACATAAGTACATATATAACAGCAACGCAACTCGACCTCAAGCGCGTGTATCACACGCAAACCGGCCACCATGCCGGAAAAGCACACGGCGGCGGCCGGAGAAAGAAAAGAAAACCCAAAGAAGGAAGCACAGAAAACACACGCACATACTTCACATACCACCACACATATATACATACAACTGAACACACACATCGTATGTATACATACGCAGCAGAACCCACACAATTAATCACCACCAGCGGCTACTCACCGGAGCAACACACGGAGGCGGCAACCGAAAAACAGCAGGGGAGAGGAGTATAAACAAGGAGGAAAAGAAATAAAAGAGAACAGAGGTAGATTCGAGAGAAACTGAGAGATTAGAGATTGATATATTAAAAAAACAGAGTACAATTCCTTCATATCCGAGTACATGACACGTGCCCCTCTATTTGACACGTATCCCTGCTACACGACTCGGCTTCTAGCTTGCTAATTACAATTTAACGATATAAGGTATAACTAAATATTGATCCAAATAATACCAAAATAGTCTGAAAATTTTCTAAAAATCCCGAAACTAATAAAATAAAATTTTCATAATTTTTAAAACATTTTTGAAATGCAACTCGTATCCCTATTTCATAATTAACGAATCGAGCTCCACTTGAAACAAACTCAGAAAATCACAAAAATAGTCTTAAAATGTTATAAATATCCCAGAGTTTATAAAAACATAAACTTTGTAATTTTAAAAATAATTTCTGAAACACAACTTATACCCGCTTATAATAATTAAATGAATCAACGCACGGTGAAATTGATCCCAAAAATTCCCAAAATAATTTTAAAATTCTCGGAATATTCCAAACTTAAATAAATACGAGTTTCATAATTTTTGAAGAATTATAGAATTAAATATGGATTTTGCGAATAAAATCATTCAGAAAATCATTTAAAAATAAATAATTAATAAAATATTGATTTCTCAATTTTATAAAATCTTAAAAATAATTAATGTGATTGTAAAATCATAAAAACAATTTTAGAGACACTCCAAGTATTTACGCAAATAAATTTGCACCAAATTCACTTTTGAAAATGAAAACAATCCAATACGATCCTATAATTAATCACACGAACAATCCAGTATATTACAAATCACACATTAATAGTCAAACAACACATAGCTGTCAAAACCAATACACATATTTTATTTATTTAATACTTTCCATAAATACATAAAGAAATAATTCAAAAAATACACGAGTCGTTATATCGAACACCAGAATCTGACTTTAAAATAATTTTATAATAATTATCGAGCCTTAAAAATAATTTAAAATAATCTTTTAAAGCTCACAACTATTTTTCAGATTTTTAAATCCAAAAGAATTAATTAAATCTAATTAATGAATCAATTAAAATTAATTAATAACTAATTAAATCAATTAATCAATTAATATTTAAATTAATTGATTAATCAAATACTCCCTCTGTCCCATCCATTTCTTTACAGTTACTATTTTGGGCCGTCCCATCCATTTCTTTACATTCCAAAAATAGTAAGTTTTTAATAATATAAAACACTATTACACCCACTAACTTCCTCCACTCTCTCAAATCTATTATTAAATAGTAATAGGTCCCACTACTTTAACCACTTTTCATCATTTTTCATTACTTTACCTACTTTTATATATATATATATTGGTCTCCGTGCCCACCAGGGATGTAAACATCCTGGTGGGACGGAGGGAGTAATTAATTATCACTTAAAATTAATTAATTAAATAATTAAGATTTATTTTCGAATATAAAATAAATTTTTAAAATCAAAAATATTGATTTTTGATAATTTAAAAATAATTATAAACAGTTTTTTGAAAATAAACTATAAACTGAATATCATTTTTGAAAATAACTAAAACTAAAATCAAGTTTTTATAAAGATTTAAAACAGAAATACTAATTTTGCAAGGTAGAGAAAGTTCAGGGGTTAAATGGTAATTTCGCCACCGTCACCTTCCCCACCCCGTCGGCTCCTGCAGCGGCAGCCATTAACACCGCCACCGAGCTCGCCGGGAAACGCTATATGTGCCCAGAAATCGACCATATTAACATCACATGATCTCCTTGCTGTCAGGAATTCAGTTAAGCCATTAGTTTGATCAAACAAGCACAGAATCGACGGGAAAATCCGTCCAAACATTCCGACGCCGCCGGTTGTTCGTTTTCCGACCAACGCCTTCCATGTATCGTCTGCTAGTTTCATCGATACCATTCAATTCGTCTCTTCACGATCTATATATTTATACAATCCATTTCATATAATAACCCCAAACAAAGAAATACCCAATTTCTAATTAAAAACATTCAAAGTTATAAACCCTAATTTTAAAATCCGAGAATCAAACATCAATTTCTATATGTTATTGAACTCCAAATTTGAAGTATAATATACCAAAATGACCAGAAAAAGATTATCTACACGATGGAAAGGTAATTATTATTACAGTCCCAAAAATGATTAAGTCTTACCATGAGTGTAACCTTTATTTAAGGTTAAATCGGTAGAGAAATATATATTTCTTCATTATTAACTTACGTAAGTCACACTTGTAAATAAGCCGGACTAAAAATAACTGAAAACCAATCCAGCGTATTCGATCAACCTTGGGTACTGCACTAAATATCCTATGAAATAGCTGGCCATTTCCTACCCGTTTCCTGGCCGTGAGTTTTATGATAGGCATCTTGGTTGACTGTTGTGTTGTGTCAATTTAAGAAAATAAGTGTGAGCTATAATGCCCAACATAAATAATGTATAGTATTAAAAGACTGTATGAGAAGTTCATGTCTGATTCCATACACAATATATATATTTATTTAAAATAGTTCTTCTTGGTGATACACACCTTCTTTTGAAAAAAAATCTCTTATTGACTTATTAGCCTGCAAATACCTTAATAATAAACCCATCACCTAGGCTCGGGTTACAGTGTTGCATCTCAATTCCAATTGGAAGAATTTATGACATTTACCAGAGCCAGCACATACGATGATCAATCGTAATACGGAAATCTGTAACCTTTTCTACTAGTAGAAGGACGACACCTTCATATCCCGGTTATCACCCTTTCCGCATTCGGGGTATGTGTCCCATTCAGTTATACACTTCACAAGTTCGTGAGTACACAGAGTATGTAAAAACCTGAATTTTTGACATCAGTTAAAGACCTTCATAAATAGTAGTCTTGCGGGATAATAAAAATTTTTGCGACCACACCATATACGAGTTTTTAATTTAAGCATCCGAGTTCATATTGTTATTATACGTACTAATTGAGTGTATGCAAAAGTCGTGAGTTTTTGAAGAAAACCAATAGATTAAGTGATATTATTTTACGAGCCATCGAGAAATAAGATAATTATACTACGACCAAGAAAATCTTGAGAATTATAATTTCATAACTCATAACCAAGTACGAGCACTGGAAATGGTAACAGTTTACAATAAGCGGAATTATTCGATGTAGCATTTACGGGAATTGATTTAAACGTATGTGAACGAATGCGAGATAATGTAGGATGACAAGGGATCAAGTGATAACCTAGGAAAATTAAGTATTTATAAATTTAACCAACAAGTAATAAGTTAGGAATCTAGTTACAAAATAAATAAATAACAAATTTCAATAAATATTAATTCAAGGAGCTTATCATGCAAGTTTTGACAAATGAGACACCTAGCTAAGCCTAGTTTTTGAAAATAGGATGCATCTTATCGTACACACTTTCTATATTCAAAAGAATCCTATTTCCACCACATTTACAAGAAGCAAGCAAGGCAATTCTCTCTCTCTCTCCAAAAACCCAATGCTGATTTCCAAGAACAACATGGGAAGAAAAATTCATATCTTATGTTCTACCCATTCAAAAATCACCAAATTTTAACAAAAGCTTCCTCATATCAGGTACAAGGTAAGTTCAAAATTTCATAGCCATTGGATTATCATAGCATAGTCAAATCCTTGCTCAAAATTGGTGGTAAATAGTAACTCTCAAAATCTCTTTTTGTTTTCTTGATTTTCATGGCATTATTTAGGATCCTTAAGCATAACCAATCCCTCCCAAGGTTCAACCATAATTAATATAACCTTCCGAGCTACCAAGAAAGGTATAAACCTTCATCTAAACTTTGTTTAAGTTTTAAGTTTCAATAAAAGTAAGGATCTTGGATATAAGTATGGTTTTGATGATTGATTTGATATTATCTTGCTGTTTAGTTAATTAGTTTTAAGGTTGATGATTGTTGCCTCAAGAACATGATATTCTTGAGATTATTTAGTGTTGAGATGATGATTTGATGGTTGTTGATGGTGGTATAATGATTTAAGACTTAAACGAAACTCGGATCGTAATCGTAACCACGTTAAAACAAACAAAACTTAACTTAAGTTTTTGCAGAACTTCCCGAATGTATAAACCTTAGTTTATTGAAAAGTTATACTTGATTATGATATAAACCTTTATAAGGATCGTTAGGTTCTTGAATCGCTTGATTTCAATTTACGGATCAAAAGTTATGATTATTTTAGTAAAAGTGATTAACGTGACAAAAACTGCTACAAATTATGAACTTTGTAAATATAAATGATCGACTTAAAAATATATTAAAATCATGAAATTTTTACAGAGAGTAATAAATAGAGTTTATTAACTTCCGTAAAAATTTTAAGTAAAAATATTGATTTTTCAATTTTATAGAAATATCGGAGCCGAGGTCGCGCGGAGTACAAAAAACAAAAACAACCCCCTGTTAGAAACTGCTACTTAGGGAATTTCACCCCTGTTACCAGAAAACCACTTTGAAATGATGTGTTTTAAATTTTATCTAGATCGTGCACGCGAAATCGGTGCATCAATTAAGTTAACGGTTTGAGAGATATCAACGTTTTAATGAAAGCGGTTTGAATAGTAAAACTCCGTAGTTGACCGAACTTTTAAAATACTTTTCACCTAATTAAATTTATTTATCAAAATAAAACTCTTATGATAAATATTAAAAGCACTCAAGAAGCTCCTCGAGGTAGTTTCGTATTAAAATATTAATTTTATGATTTATTAAAAATGATAGAGTGTGAGTCGCGTAATAGCAACGAAAAACATATCTTGGAACGAGTGAAAGTCAAAAAACGTATCTTGGACTCCAGCCAAGTTTTCAAACCCTACCTCTTTAAAACTGTTGTGTTGTGTTTGTTTTTCAAATAATTGTGATTCATACATGATGTTGTATTGATATTTTATGAATTTTGATATATAATATCATACGATATATTAATGATTTTGGTATACGAAGATTACCGAATTTCAATCGATAACGCTAGAGAGGAGCGTTGTATATATGAATAGTATATTTTAGACCGAGGATCGATCAGTATCATTTGATGGAAACCGAGAAGTATTCCGGAGATGTTTTATTTAAGAATATTAATGCTATAATAGAGTGTGATGGAAAAGTAGTAAGACCGAGAGTTGGTCAGTTTATATAAAGTATAAACCCGGGAATCATCCCTGAGATGTTTTGGACGATCAAAAGTCCGTACTTGTTTTATCCAGAGGGACTCGGTGTCTACTTGTGAAGTATTAAATACCTCGAATATATTTAAAACAATTTTCAAAGATCATATTCCCTCAACTACATTTAATTACTTGAGCAACGAATATTATTTCAAGTTATTCATTCAATATAGGAGAAGTATTCTCTATTGATTATTTATTTTAAACCTCATTAAGTATATTATTAAAGATTACTTTAATTATTTAAACATAAATTAGTTGGGGAATATTATTTCAAATATTCTTGAAAAACATAATCATTCGAGGTCTAATTATTTAATAATTATTATTTAAATATTAATTATTTAATTAATGATTTAATATGATTTAAAAACCATAAAACCTATTCAAAAATACTCATGGATTTCAGGAAACCATAATATCCAACTCAGAGATTGCCACAGGTCAAGGTAGTAGGAGTTCTTGAGGTGGATACAGCTACGGCTATCACTGCTCAACTAAAGGAGTTTTCTATGAAGATCGATTCTCTGGCTAATTTTGGTGTCAATCAGATGACCAGTGTTTGTGAGTTATGTACAGGTTCGCATGCGACGGAGCAATGCGCTATATCTAATGAATCAACTCAGTTTGTGAGCAACTTTCAGAGATCGTAGCAACCAGTTCCAGACACTTATCATCCTGACAACTGGAATCATCCATACTTCAGATGGAGCAATAATCAAAATGCGATGCAACAGCCGTTCGAGCAGTTTGGAGCAAAACAATTCAACCCTCCTGGTTTTTAGCAACAATTTGCACCAAGAAAACAACTCCAACTTCAACAACAAACTCATGATGCAGGTCTATCTTCGAATGAAAAATCTGAATTGGAGGAGTTGAGGCTTATGGGCAAAAACCAGGCTCTTATATGCCAAAGCCAGGCTGTTTCTATCCAGAATCTGGAGAACCAGATAGGACAATTTGCTAATGCCTTATTGAATCGACTACCAGACACACTTTCTAGTGATACATAAGTTCCAGGCAAGAGGGAAGCAGAAGAGCAGGTTAAGGAAATTACATTAAGGTCTGGGAAGGTTGCAAGCTCTGAAAAATCTCAAGTTCCAGAATCTAAAGTTTTGGCTAAAGAAGAAGTGCTGAAGGAAGCAGAGGTGGAACCAAGGAAGATGACTATTGAGCACAGTCCTCCTGAGGGTAATACAGGGGAGAAACAGATCTATCCTCCACCTCCTTTTCCTAAAAGGCTGCAAAAGAAAAAGCTGGATAAGTAGTTTTAAAAGTTTCTGGAGGTGTTCAAGAAACTTCATATCAACATACCTTTCACTGAAGCTCTTGAACAGATGCCTAGCTATGCGAGGTTTATGAAAGGTATTCTCTCTCGGAAAGTGAAGCTCGATGACTTAGAGACCGTTGCTCTTATGGAGGAATGTAGGGTTGTGCTACAACAGAAGCTTCCTCCAAAGCTTAAAGATCCTGGAAGCTTCACCATTCCTAGCACCATCGGAAACTTGTCGTTCAACAAGTGTTTATGTGATTTGGGAGCTAGCATCAATCTGATGCCCTTGTCTATCTTCAAGAAGCTTGGTCTACCTGATCCGAAGCCGACATATATGTCCTTGCAGTTGGCCGATCGTTCTATTACATATCCATGAGGTATAGTGGAGGATGTCTTGGTCAAGGTGGATAAACTCATCTTCCCTGCTGATTTTGTCATTCTAGACTTTGAGGAATATTTGAAGATTCCCATTATCTTGGGGAGACCATTCTTAGCTACTTGCCGAACTATGATCGATGTGCAAAAAGGAGAGCTTACGATGAAGATTCACGATCAAAAGGTCATTTTTAATGTGTTCAAGGCAATGAAGTTACCCACAGCTAAAGAGGAGTGCTTTAAACTAGAGTGGGTCGACTCTGTCATGAATTCAGAGCCAGCGCAATTGCCAAAGTCAGAGACCTTAGAGAGATCCTTAATAGGGGAATCAGTTATTGAAAAGGAAGAAGGAGCAGAGCAAATATAGGTTTTGAATGCACCTCTGTGGAAGAGGAAGTTGGATATACCATTCGATTCTCTTGGGTTAGCAGAGCTAAAAATTTCCCAGGAGCGTCTCGAACCGTCGATTGAAGAAGCTCCCACACTTGAGCTCAACCCACTGCCAGATCACTTGAGTTATGCATTCTTAGGTGCACCGCCAGAAAAGGGGTTGGAATATATCTATTATAACGACTCGTGTATTTTTGAATTATTAAATATGTAATTGTGAAAGTATTAATTAAATAAAATACGTGTGTTGGTTTTGACCACTATGTGATGCTTGAATATTATCTATATGTGATTTATAGTGCACCGGGTTGTCCGCGCGATTAATTATGGGATCGTATTGAATTGTTTTCACTTTCAAAAGTGGATTATTGCAAATTTATTTGCATAAATACTGGAACTATCTTTAAAATTGTTTTTATGCGTTTATAGTGACAATATTTATTTTTGGGATTTTATAAAATTGAAAAATCAATATTTCATAAATTATTTAACCCTGTATGAATTTCTGATTGTATTTATTTGTAAAACTTATATTTAATTCGGGAAATCTTTAAAAATTATGAAACTTATATTTATTTAAATTTTAGAATATTCCGAGAATTTTAAAATTATTTTGGAAATTTTCGGGATTAATTTTACCCGCGCGTTGTTTCGTTTATTTGATAAAAGCGGATATAAAGTGCATTTTAAAAATTGTTTTAAAATTTCAAAATTCATGTTTTTATTAACATCGGGATATTTGTAATAATTTAAGATTATTTTCATGATTTTCTGAATCTATTTTAAGTACACCTCGGTTCGTTAAATGAGAAATACGGGTATATACTGCGTTTCAGAAATTATTTTAAAATTATGAAATTTATGTTTTTATAAACTCCGAGATACTTATGATATTTTAAAAATATTTTCGAAATTTTTGGGGGCTGTTTTATTCGCACCTCGTTTCTATAATTTCGAATTTCGGGGCAATCGGGCCTTAAAAAACTCGTAATTATTCTTGCAAATACACGTGTAAGTTTTTCAGAATAGGGGGGCACGTGTTGTCTCTCATGTGCACCACCTGTTAACTAATAAAAAAAACAAACGAAAACAAAATAACAAATAAATAGAAAAGGGGAGCACAAAACACAAGCACGCATAGGGGGGTATCTCTCATCCTCTCGCCTCTGTAATCAGCCGTTGTTTTAATTCTTCGGGCTGCTGTGATTGCTTGTCTCCGTTGTCTGTTTTATTGATATATATATATATACCTGCTGTGTGTATATATCAGTTAAAGGGAGGGGGCTCATGCGTGAGGTTGTACCGTTGATATATCTTCTGCCGCCTCTCGCCGGATTCCGGCGAGATGGTGGTGGGTTTGCTGGGATGCACGCGAGACGCGTGTGCGCGCGGTGGTAATGATGGTTCCTGTTGCTGTTTTGTTACCGATTAAATATTCGGTTTATTCGAATCTCTTGCAACGGTTCGAGTTAATTGCCGTGTATTGCATACAGTTCAAATGATTCTGTGATTTTAGCAAGTTATGTAATAAATTAAGTTATTCGGATTTAAATATATGGCGAAATTTTGACAGGAAATCCGTACGGGTACCGTCGGAGTTATGCCGCCGTCAGTGATGAACTCGCTGAGCTGACGGAGAAATGGAAATGATGATTCTTGAGCCTAATAATAATTTGTAAATTTTATTTTTAAGATATTAGAAATAAAAGTAATAGTTAAATATTTGGTTTCGAGATTATTAGGTAGTGTGATTGGTAGGGACTAGAATTGTATTGATGGTTTGGTTGCGTTATCGATTGAATTTTGGATTACTGTGATAGTTTTGTGTTTGACGTCGACTGATGTTTCGACGGGTAGTCCGATAAACAAAGGAGACGCTGCCCGATTTCCGGAAAATTAACTATGAAAATACGGGAGCGTATCCGATAATTATCGGAGCGTCGAGTGAATATATATATATATGTATATTCTATACGAATTTGATTGTATGTTATGGTAAATGTTCTGTCCAAAACTCAGTAACCCTAATTACGTAAAATGATGAGTATAAGTATTTTCTGAAAAGGAATACTGAACCGATTTCACAAACGTGAACTCTAATTGTGGTTTGTATTATTCTAATATGAATAATTACGAGTCGGATTTGAATATCGTTGGGTAAGAATTAGTATCGAGGATATGTCAAGCATACCTAGATGTCTAACGTAGGGTATTTCGACCCTGTAGGTTATAACCGAGAACCTGAAAGTGGACAATGGACTAGAGATGACCTAATAGTCTGTCGACGAGCTCAATAGAGTTTCAACATAAAGACCTGAGTGTCGGAGTCGAATCCAATGGAATCTAGCGATTGGATGTAAGGAGCCTGAGTAGCAGAGTCGGCTCAGAGTTGATCAGTAATAATTGTAAAGCCTTGTAAGGCAAGTATTGCTAAACTTTTCTTCGAGATATTTTATCAATGTTTTCGAACTGTTTCATAACCTGTTGCTATTATTAAATGTAATTCCTGTTTTATAATGCAAGTGTTTTAAACTATTCACCTTGAACCCTGATTCTTTCTTGATCTTGAGTCGTAAGCCTTATTCCTTGTAAATCATCCTTTGTTGATCCTCAGACACCAAACCACACAAATATGATACTATTTCCCAAATGTTTAACTACCAAATACCAGAAGAAAATGGTTTGAAAACACAGAAACTTTTATACTCCAACCATTCTTTATAACATCAAAGAACTATACCTCGAAAAATCACTATTTGTTCAATACTTGATTCTTTTACAGATTGAAAACCGTTTCTTTTACATACCCTGATATACCCTTGTGATATCAATGAGTTCCCTTACATTTTATTCAAATGTTTAATCATTATTGATTATGATCTTGTTTTATTGAATTATATTGTTTATCATATTGAACTGCTTTAGGATTGGATAGTTTTTATATATGAGGACCAGATTCGTGGTCAGACCATACCAATGGTCAAGTTAGGCCAATGTGTGCTTTGGATCCAGTAATTAGAGCAGTGTTGTGTGCTTTGCTCGGGGTTAGTGCGTGACTGATCAGCAGCCTAACCTTGGTTTTTAAAAACTTAAAATGAATATCCAATTCTAATGATTAGTTAAAAAGGAACTTGATTCCTTTGAATCGTCTCATTTGATCATTGTTTAACCTTAGTTTTCACTATTATGACTTGCTGAGCTAGTTAGCTCACCCTTGCGACTCTTTTATATATTTTACAGTTGAAAAGAATATGGATGATAGTGAAGTTCCTCAGTCCAAAGTGCGGGCTAAGGTTCCAGGCAAGTTGGATCGAGCTAGCAAAAGTTTCACGCGGTAAAGAGATATTTAGATTATAAGAATGATTTTATTATCAATTGTAAGTTAAATTAGTGGGGATTTGGTATGATGTAATAATTAAGGTTGTGGCTTGTTCTCATACTTTAACCTGTTGCGATCCGTGGTTATGTGAAACAGGGTTATTGCAATTAATATTTTATGTACAGGTTTATATATTGTGAATGTGTTGTGGACCCCAAACTTCTGACCCGGGTTTGGAGGGCGTCACAGGTTGGTATCAGAGCTACAGGTTATAAGTCACTGAAACAAGCCTAGATTGTCGGGATTGGGTAGAGGGTTAGGATTAGGAATAGGAAATAGAAAGATAAGACGTCGTGAGGATGAGTACAACTATATAGTAAGTCTCCGGCATGGTTCATGTTGCGATTCAGGATTCTCAGCTTGCGACGTGATTTCCAGACAACGGCAATGGCAGATCTTGATTTCCCAGTGTCATTTAATCATTTGGAGCTTTCCGCTCGAGGATCGTCATCTTCTCTCAGATTGGATTTGCACCTTGTTCCTCCACCAGCATTAATGGTACTATCTTCTGTTATGACAGTGCACCTCTTTAAGTTATTCTACGCTATTCTACCACCTCTTGTTATGAGACTACCTATTTAAGAACCTTTATTCGTTTATTCTTATTTATTGGACATTCGGTTGTGAGTGTATCTCTTTAGTTTACCCTACATCCTGTTCTATACCCCTAGTTTAGAACTTGTCCTCTGAAGTAATTGTACCTATGAGTATGGATTCGGGAGTTGCAATGAATGGTGAGTATTGAGATACAAATAAAGGTGAGAAGAAGTTTATGAAAAAGACTCAAGTGTTACGGAGGATAGCTGTTATCAGGTTATAAAAAGCTATTAGTGATTAGGCCACCCGTGATTAGTTGTGGGATGGATTAGATGAGTATTGAAAAGGGAATTAGAGGAGATTATGGATCTGGAGATTTCTTGAAGTTAGATAATGGTGTTATGATGATGGGACATATATTTTCACAAGGTGATGTAACATTAGCCGATTTGTTGACAATTGGATAGCCTGTTCTACTTAACTACTGCCATGATAATGTCGGGAGTATTACCAGTATGGAAGCTTTGATGGGGAGCTACGAAGAAGATAACATGCGACAACAATTGAAGTTTCGTCGATTAAGAAAGGTAAGTGGATACGATGAAGAAGAAAAGGTAGATTGAAGTGAATGGACCTTTATTTGATCGTTCCATTAATTTGGTACCTTGTTATAGGTCGGAAGGACAACAACTAACTCATATAGTAAGGACAACCAGGTTTGTGATTTTCCAAACTTTTTAAACAAGTTTTCGAAAAAGATTTTTCTTTACAAATTTCTAATAGCCTTTTCGAATAAAATGATTTTTAAATATTGGTTGTCGAATTACTACTTGAGTTGAAAAGCCTGGATTACTTAGAAGGATGCTGTTTTAGACTTAGTATTGCTAATTCCGAGAACAAAGTAACCTATGATTATAAAGAAGTTGATTATTCCTAACAGTAAGTGCAAGTATTGTCTGATAAAATTTACAACATAATCAGCGTACGGAGTAACTATACATTCAATTACTAGGACTATCAGAGTTCGAAGAATTCATTGATTTAACAGAAGCCAGAACGTGATCGCAGAAGATTGGAAAGATTTCCAGACCTCTCTAAAAATAGAATATTATTAACAAAAGGATCGTTATGTCGAATGGTACGTGGTTATTCTAAATTAAAAGAGGAATCTCGAAGTTACTTAGTAGGAATGCCATTATGATCAAATTGTTAAAGTTTTATTTGTGTGGGTGTGATATTAAAGACGCAAGACGTGACAAGTAGGAATCTACCATAATGCTTAATTTGCGAAGGCATTTCAGCGTACTCTCTAAAGTTGTTATATGACACAATTGGGATATTATTGAACAAGCTCGGGAGATGAATACAAGTGAAATATGGATGGTGACCAATGGTATCGTTCTTGTCTTCAATATTACAGTGTATATTCCTTTTTGATTCCTAAATAAGTATGAACTTCTTTTCTTAAATAAACTCCTTGCTATGATATCGAAAAGGAGGATATTGCATTCCTTTCAAATTTAATTGTTTCCCTCAAGTTTTGCTTTCTGATTGGGACAAACAGTGTTATGGTGAGACACTTTGTCAGAATGACGAAGAGTCGGGTGGGACGCCACCTAATCATGTGCTGTATGCCATATGGTATGAAAGACTGGCCATCTTAAGTACCAATGTGGTTGTCTCATTCATATCCAAATCATTATTTCTTCCTTCTTTTCAACTTCAAGTTTATTGAATTATGAATCCTTTTAGTTATTTTGTTATACCGTCGTTCTTTGCAAAAGTTTCTCAAGCAAATTAACGTATTATAAACCAAATGGACGAAGTTCCATCTACCTCTCATACATGGAAATGAAACAAGGGTATATGGCGAGGATTGCAAATCATTAGCCCCAGTCAGGGATGCACTAAGAGTCAAGAGAATCTACTCCAATGAGGAATACGTCTCCGAGAACGAGAAATTGCATTTTTCCTGTAAAATATGTTATTCAGAATACGGACGTGATAATATGGATGATCAAGATGAATACCTTATACGTTAAAGTATTAAAAGATGTGAGAGAAACTTAATTGTTTATCTCTCAAGGTTTTGTTAATGAGATGAATTACCCTGTTGAATTGATAAGATTATGGTTAAAAAGGATTAGCAAGTCAAGAACGTGTAGTTGTTAAATAAGTAAGTACCAATGGTGGAATTGAGGTTTCTGGCAATAAGTTATGAAGAATTGATATCATTTGAAATAAGAGGATTTGACATTATTCTAAGGAATGGATTAACTATGGAAGCATGATGCCCAAGCGAACAGTCATGATGAAGAGATAGTCCTGAAGATGTTAAATGAGAATACGATGAGGCATAAAGGAAAAAGGAAGGTAAAGAATTAGTTAACGATGATTACGATGATCAAGATGTGAGTATTACGGTAATTATGAGATAAATAAAAGTTAGAGGCAAACAAAATTGAAGATTTTATAGCAATTCAAGAGTTTAAAGATATGTTTCCAGATAAGTTATCAACATTCCTCCAGATAGAGAAATGAAGCTCGCGATTGATGTAGCACCTGAGACGAAGCTAGTGATCAAGGCCTTACATAAAATGGCACCAGTTACATGGAGGAAATTAGCAAAGCAGATGTAAGAAACGTTAGAAGAAGGAGCGATTAGACCTAGTGTACCCCATAAGGTGCACCAGTATTAATTACTAATAAGAAAGATGGAAGTATGAGGTTATGCGTCGACTAGCGAAACCTTAACAAGTTTACTATCAAGAGCAAGTATCTGTTACCCTGACCCAATGATTTGTTTGATTAGACGGAGGAAGCAAAGTACTTTTGTAAGATCGATTTAAGATTTGGTATTTCACCAATTGAAGATTAAACCTACGGATATATCAAAGATAATTTTCAGGACTAAGTACTGTTTCCGTATCGTCATTTGGATTAACCAATATACCCGTGATATTTGAACTCGATGGACACAAATCTTTAAGGAGTATCTGGATAAGCTGTAGCGTAAAACTTAAAGTCAACGGAGGACCATGCAAAGCATTTAATGATAACTGGGAAGTTGGAGAAGAAAGAAGTTGTATGAAATATAGTTCTTAGCAATGTGGAGAAGATTAAAAAAGATTCAGCAGAAATTAAAGTTACTATGACTGAAAAAGAAACCAGAAACACCAACAAAAATAAGAAGTTTTATCATGGGCCGGTTACTATCGGAAATTTATGCAAGATTTCTTAAAAGTTGCAATATCTTGGACGAAACTAACCAGGAAAAGCAAGAAGTTTATATGAAATGGAGAAGGGTGAAGAAAGTCTTGCGGAGTTAGATGAAAGAATGGTTATAGCACCTGCCTGATCACTTTAAAGGTATCAAGGACATTTGATAATTTATAGTGATACTTCTCATAAGAAAATAGGATGTGTGTTGATGCAACACAATCAAGTTATTGTATATGCATCCAGACAACCGAAACCTTATGAGCAGAAGTATCCTACTCATAATTTGGGACTAGCAATAATAAAATTTGTTTTGAAAGATTGGGAAACATGATAGGTATGGAGAAATATGTAAGATTTATACGGACCATAAAAGTTTGAAGTATGAATTCATGAGGAAAAGCAAATGTAGAGGCAGGCGATAAGCAAAAAGGAGAGAATGAACGTAGAAACTGTACCAGAAGAATTATCTATGAAATTTTAGAAGTTGGAGTTGGAAGTCAGACATATAATTCCAAGGAAACAAGGATGGGTAGTGTGACCTTTCAGTCAGAATTGCTAAAAAAAATATAATAATAATAAAGAAATGTGAAGGGAAGATAATGGATCACGATGTTAACAGTTAGTAAGAGGAAGATTATGTACCCAGAAGAACGATCACGAAATTCCTAGGTTTCCTTCCAACATTTGGATGTTACAAGTAAAGGATTAAGAAATGAGATTCCACAGGGAATTTGTAATATAAAGTATTTAATTTATTGAAGAAATGCCAAGATATGCGGAAATTTAAAGAAAAATAGTGATAACCGGATATAAGAAGGAAATTTCAAGATGGATTGGGAAGTGTTGGACATGTCAAAGGATTAAGACAAAATATTAGAGGCCTAGTAGATAAGGCAGACCCCGGGAGTGGTTTTATAAAAAGCGAATCGTGAAGTGTATCGGTGTTGTTAAGGGAGAAAATGAATGAAATTATGAGAGTATGTACTGATTATTGGGACTTTAACGAAATAATGAATAAGAATAAGTGACCCCTGTAAAGAATTGGTTACTTACAAGATCTAATTCAAGAAGTATGTTATATCTCGGGAATTGACTTAAGAACCGACTTGAGAACATATCAGAGATTACGATTGAAGTGAGTTAAGAGCATTGCAAGCTCGGATGATATTATGTGAAATAACAAGTGTATCAGACGATTATAAGAAATTAAGGAATCATGGTGTATAAGGAGTACTTGGATAAACAAACTGTATTTATTGATAACATCCTCAGCTACTCAAAGAATAAAAAAGTTTGCGTGGAATGCCCAAGGATTTTTCTCCAAAGATCAGAATGAAAACAACTATGCGTTGAGTCTTCAAGAATGAAATTTTGACTAAGGTTAACAACAGATTCTGAATTAATCCATTAACAACTACCTAAGCAAGGTCGTATGATAACAGATGCCTTATACCGACAGAAATGATTGGATGTAATTAAGACTACCGAGGAGTTAACAAACGAATTGGAAAGAGTGGAATCTGAAGCTCAAATACTTAAAGGTGATAATACGTGAGTATATAAGATTACTTTTCAGGCTTAACTGATGAAAAAGAGTAAGAAATGTTTAAATATTTGGAAACCAAGTTGAAAACGGGCAAAGGACGGAAGTGATTCAGGAAATGTAAGATATGTTGAGAGGTTGAGTTTTAAGGAAACACTGGAATGATCATTTATCAGCAATGTCAGCTTTGGAATGCCACTTTACCAAGCTTCATGTGAACGCAAGTGTAGGTCCCCATTTCTATTAAAATAAAATGGGAAAAAAAAAGTTGTCAAATTCTAAGTTAAATCGGCACACCAAGAGCGTAATGATATGGATTGAAGCAACTTAGAGTAGACAAAGTAAGAAGGCGAAATTGTATCGAGAGAGAATATGAGTATAGAAATAGGACCAGTAGTGTTAGTACAAGTTTCATCTAGAAAGAGACTAGATAAGTGTGAGTAGAAGGGACATGTTAAGTCCTAAAATTTATGAACCATTCGAGGTATTGATAAATATAGGTATAGTTGTTCATGAGTTGATATGACCGTCACAACAGTGTATACACATAATGTGTTTTTCCTATCCATATTAAAGCGATAAGTATCTGATATGAATCAAGTGATTGATCAGGAGCCAATGGGACTCTTGCCCAAGTTTGTTTTGTAGATAGTGATCGAACCAAATTCTTAATCATTAAAGTCGAGTCCTTGAAAATAAGTATATCTATAGTGAATTTGTTTGAAATCCTCGAGTAGAAAAGTCTACTTGAAAATTAGAGTCAGATATACTTGACAAATATCCTCACTTGTTTAGTTAGACCCGATTCTGAGGACAGAATCTTTTTAAGGGGGGAAGGATATAACGACTCGTGTATTTTTGAATTATTAAATATGTAATTGTGAAAGTATTAATTAAATAAAATACATGTGTTGGTTTTGACCACTATGTGATGCTTGAATATTATCTATATGTAATTTATAGTGCACCGGGTTGTCCGCGCGATTAATTATGGGATCGTATTGAATTGTTTTCACTTTCAAAAGTGGATTATTGCAAATTTATTTGCATAAATACTGGAACTATCTTTAAAATTGTTTTTATTCGTTTATAGTGATAATATTTATTTTTGGGATTTTATAAAATTGAAAAATCAATATTTCATCAATTATTTAACCCTGTTTGATTTTTTGATTGTATTTATTTGTAAAACTTATATTTAATTCGGGAAATCTTTAAAAATTATGAAACTTATATTTATTTAAAGTTTAGAATATTCCGAGAATTTTAAAATTATTTTGGAAATTTTCGGGATTAATTTTACCCGCGCGTTGTTTCGTTTATTTGATAAAAGCGGATATAAAGTGCATTTTAAAAATTGTTTTAAAATTTCAAAATTCATGTTTTTATTAACATCGGGATATTTGTAATAATTTAAGATTATTTTCATGATTTTCTGAATCTATTTTAAGTACACCTCGGTTCGTTAAATGAGAAATACGGGTATATACTGCATTTCAGAAATTATTTTAAAATTACGAAATTTATGTTTTTATAAACTCCGGGATACTTATGATATTTTAAAAATATTTTCAAAATTTTCGGGGGCTGTTTTATTCGCACCTCGTTTCGTTAATTTCGAATTTCGGGGCAATCGGACCTTAAAAACTCGTAATTATTCTTGCAAATACACGTGTAAGTTTTTCAGAATAGGGGGCACGTGTTGTCTCTCATTTGCACCACCTGTTAACTAATAAAAAAAAACAAACGAAAACAAAATAACAAATAAATAGAAAAGGGGAGCACAAAACACAAGCACGCACATGGGGGTATCTCTCATCCTCTCGCCTCTGTAATCAGCCGTTGTTTTAGTTCTTCGGGCTGCTGTGATTGCTTGTCTCCGTTGTCTGTTTTATTGATATATATATATATACCTGCTGTGTGTATATATCAGTTAAAGGGAGGGGGCTCATGCGTGAGGTTGTACCGTTGATATATCTTCTGCCGCCTCTCGCCGGATTCCGGCGAGATGGTGGTGAGTTTGCTGGGATGCACGCGAGACGCGTGTGCGCGCGGTGGTAATGATGGTTCATGTTGCTGTTTTGTTACCGATTAAATATTCGGTTTATTCGAATCTCTTTCAACGGTTCGAGTTAATTGCCGTGTATTGCATACAGTTCAAATGATTCTGTGATTTTAGCAAGTTATGTAATAAATTAAGTTATTCGGATTTAAATCTATGGCGAAATTTCGACAGGAAATCCGTAGGGGTACCGTCGGAGTTATGCCGCCGTCAGCGATGAACTCGCTGAGCTGACGGAGAAATGGCAATGATGATTCTTGAGCCTAATAATAATTTGTAAATTTTATTTTTAAGATATTCGAAATAAAAGTAATAGTTAAATATTTGCTTTCGAGATTATTAGGTAGTGTGATTGGTAGGGACTAGAATTGTACTGATGGTTTGGTTGCGTTATCGATTGAATTTTGGATTACTGTGATAGTTTTGTGGTTGACGCCGACTGATGTTTCGACGGGTAGTCCGATAAACAAAGGAGACGCTGCCCGATTTCCGGAAAATTAACTATAAAAATACGGGAGTGTATCCGATAATTATCGGAGCGTCGAGTGAATATATATATATATATGTATATTCTATACAAATTTGATTGTATGTTATGGTAAATGTTCTGTCCAAAACTCAGTAACCCTAATTACGTAAAATGATGAGTATAAGTATTTTCTGAAAAGGAACACTGAACCGATTTCGCAAACGTGAACTCTAATTGTGGTTTGTATTATTCTAATATGAAT
Source organism: Apium graveolens (assembly GCF_009905375.1). NCBI lineage: Eukaryota > Viridiplantae > Streptophyta > Magnoliopsida > Apiales > Apiaceae > Apium > Apium graveolens. The sequence goes on along the minus strand of NC_133649.1, from coordinate 268,374,478 downwards.
AATTATGAGTCGGATTTGAATATCGTTGGGTAAGAATTAGTATCGAGGATATGTCAAGCATACCTAGATGTCTAACGTAGGGTATTTCGACCCTGTAGGTTATAACCGAGAACCTGAAAGTGGACAATGGACTAGAGATGACCTAATAGTCTGTCGACGAGCTCAATAGAGTTTCAACATAAAGACCTGAGTGTCGGAGTCGAATCCAATGGAATCTAGCGATTGGATGTAAGGAGCCTGAGCAGTAGAGTCGGCTCAGAGTTGATCAGTAATAATTGTAAAGCCTTGTAAGGCAAGTATTGCTAAACTTTTCTTCGAGATATTTTATCAATGTTTTCGAACTGTTTCATAACCTGTTGCTATTATTAAATGTAATTCCTGTTTTATAATGCAAGTGTTTTAAACTACTCACCTTGAACCCTGATTCTTTCTTGATCTTGAGTCGTAAGCCTTATTCCTTGTAAACCATCCTTTGTTGATCCTCAGACACCAAACCACACAAATATGATACTATTTCCCAAATGTTTAACTACCAAATACCAGAAGAAAATGGTTTGAAAACACAGAAACTTTTATACTCCAACCATTCTTTATAACATCAAAGAACTATACCTCGAAAAATCACTATTTGTTCAATACCTGATTCTTTTACAGATTGAAAACCGTTTCTTTTACATACCCTGATATACCCTTGTGATATCCATGAGTTCCCTTACATTTTATTCAAATGTTTAATCATTATTGATTATGATCTTGTTTTATTGAATTATATTGTTTATTATATTGAACTGCTTTAGGATTGGATAGTTTTTATATATGAGGACCAGATTCGTGGTCAGACCATACCAATGGTCAAGTTAGGCCAATGTGTGCCTTGGATCCAGTAATTAGAGCAGTGCATTGTGCTTTGCTCGGGGTTAGTGCGTGACTGATCAGCAGCCGAACCTTGGTTTTTAAAAACTTAAAATGAATATCCAATTCTAATGATTAGTTAAAAAGGAACTTGATTCCTTTGAATCATCTCATTTGATCATTGTTTAACCTCAGTTATCACTATTATGACTTGCTGAGCTAGTTAGCTCACCCTTGCGACTCTTTTATATATTTTACAGTTGAAAAGAATATGGATGATAGTGAAGTTCCTCAGTCCAAAGTGCAGGCTAAGGTTCCAGTCAAGTTGGATCGAGCTAGCAAAACTTTCACGCGGTAAAGAGATAATTAGATTCTAAGAATGATTTTATTATCAATTGTAAGTTAAATTAGTGGGGATTTGGTATGATGTAATAATTAAGGTTATGGCTTGTTCTCATACTTTAACCTGTTGCGATCCGTGGTTATGTGAAACAGGGTCATTGTAATTAATATTTTATGTACAGGTTTATATATTGTGAATATGTTGTGGACCCCAAACTTCTGACCCGGGTTTGGAGGGCGTCACATCTATGATGAGCTAAAGGGTGACCGGACGGTTCCTCTCGTGCTTACAGATGGTCCCTCTCGTGCACCACAGATAGTTGATAGGTTTGGTATTGGTGATGCGCAGTATAGAAGGTTGATTCAGGTATTGAGGCCATGCACGACATTCACCGTGATTTTGCTGCAGATTTGACACAGGCTTTGGGCACTATTTTTCGAGCCACTGGTGTCGAGGTTGATTGGCCACCTGATCCTCCACCCGAGGAGGGTGATCTTTCCGAAGACTAGTTATGCCTGAAATCCTTATTATTACCTTCAATGAGGACATTGAAAATTTTAAGTTTGGGGGTGATAATGTAAGGATTAGTTTACGTGTGTCCATATAGTTCATATAGATTCATGTTGCATATAGTTGTATTTCATTTGAAGTGTTGCATGATTGTTCATATAGGACATATTTGTTATTTTTTATTTGATTTCAAATAGTTTCATTTGCATGCATATTTAGCATGATCCCTTAAGATGAACTATGCTATTTGATGAGTTGATGTTGATTTGAGTGTGGTGATGACGAATAGAGGGATGTTTAAGTCCTAATGTATTTATTTGCATGCCAGAAGAAAAAATTTCACAATGTCTTATAGGATTGCTTTTGATCTAGATCATAATTATGCTTGTTTAATAGTTGAGATTTAATCACTTGGTTATATTTAGAATTTTTGCTATTATCGTAATGACGTAAAAATACTGATTTTTAAACTAGAGAAAAGCAGTATTTCATTGCTAGTTGTTGTAAGGCTAGGCATCAAATGGCTAGTAGCCGGCTCATAGTTTTATGAGTAGTCTAGGGTTGAATGAGATGGAGCGAAATGCATTCATTCAGAAATTTTTAAAAAAAAAAGAAAGGAAAAAAAAAGAGAAAAGAAAAAAAAAGAGAAAAGAAAAAAAAGAAAAAAAAAGTATGTGTATATGTATAATTGATCAAGAGTGAGCTCTTTTATACTCGAGTTATTAAGTTCTACGGAACTTTGTCCCTAGTGACCTAAGGCTTTGATAGTCGAGGATCCGCTAACCTAACGCTCGCTACATGGGTATTATTGCATAAGTCTTTTGGGACCTCATTCATTACACGGTCAAGTAGGCATCTTTGTTATGTGTTCAATAATAACATGAATCCTTGTATAACTCTAGTAGAAAGGAGGTGTAGTGAGTCATTGTGCATTTATTGTCTATTATGTTTATAAACTTGTGATTGTTTTGATGATAAACAAGTTATGTTTATTGATCTAGTGTCGAGAGTATATCTATTAAGCATCCACACATGCACGTTCTGGTTTGTGAGATTTATTCAAGCTCTATTTTGAGTCATTGCACTCTTAGAGGCATTGTCTTATTCATTTTGTTACGATTATTCTTAGGGGATCGATTGGATTATCATTTGGTTGCATTCATGTAGTTGCATTCATGCATTAGGTTTGTTTTGTAGTTTTAAGTCTGTTTATTCTTGAGGACAAGCATCGATTCAACTTTGGGGGTGTGATAAGTGGATTTTATATCTACTTGAAACGCTTCATTACAACCTTAAGTTGGTGTTTTGGACTCAAGTTGTTGGTATTTTTTATGTATGTTTGCGTTATTGCATTTCAGGCATAAGTTAAATGAAGAAATGATCTTTTCATGGAAATTTGCTGAAAAGAGATCTGAATTGGAAGCCTCCATTCTCAAGTTGCAGAGAATCTCGTTAGCTTTGCGTGGACTGCTAATTCATCAAATTCTGACGAGTGGAGCAAAAGTTACAGCAAAAAGAAGAAAATTCAGAATTCCAACTACAGTAGCACGGCGCGCCCGCGCTGGAATAGCACGCGGCCGCGCAAGGTCGTTTTTACAGAATCCTGATTCTAGTCTGATTTTGAGAGTATGGAAGCCCAGAACGACCAGAAGCCTATATATATCAATAAAAATATGTTTTGGAGAAGAAAGAGGTCTGGGAGAGCAATAAGAAGACCTAGAGAGCACAAGAAGGCTACGGAGAAGAAAACTCTAATTTTCTTTAATATATTGAAACTTGGATGCTCGTTTTCGAATTGTTCTTGAACCCTAGTACTCTTATATTGTTTATTATCATGCTTTCATTGGAAACTTGGTGATGATGAGTTTGGTTATGAACTAATCGTTATCGTTGGGTTCTAACGAATTTATTTACGAATTTCTTTAGTTAATTTGTTTCGATACCTTAGTGTGTGATGATTGATTGATATCCTAGTATTGGTTGTGCTTATTCGTCTTATGTGCGTAGCTAACATATAAGATAGTGTGTTAATCTCTATTGAAGAGAAAGTGAATATAGAGATTTAGAACTTGCCATGCTAGCATAGGTTCATGTGTTATTGTTATGCATGATTCGTAGGTAATATTAACCATCTTACTTGCCCTATGTAATCACGATAGATAACTTGCGCATTAAACCGTTATGTTTTCAATTCTTATAGACATATAAGGACTAAGCATAATTGTTGTCTATTCAACTTCTATCACTTTTGTGGATGCTTGGTAGTAGGGTATTCGTACAACGAAAGTTGGTGTTTACTAGTTTCATGTTATCTGATTAGTGTCATCATCACCATTACATGCTAAGGTTAAGAATAAAAAGGCTATTGAATGAAGTATTTAATGAAGTTAGGATCCCATGTTTTTCATATATAGTAATTCAACCTCAATTCTCTTAGTCAATGTTATTCAGTATAATCTCTTAGTTTAATTAAAACCCACTTTGTTATTTGTCTTAGCGTTGAGCGATAACCACACATTGCTGCACAGGTACATAGATTGAACTTAACCTAAACCAGTCTCTGTGGGAACGAATCTTATTTATATCTTATACTACTTGCGAACACGTATATTTGCATGTAATTTTAGCGCGTATTTTCGCCCTAACATTTTACCACCCTCTGATACCACTTTATACTTGTCAATTTTGGTCCACATTTTGGCTCTAATAAGCCATGTTAGTCACTTCCCCCATATTAGGGTCACTTTGCACCATATAAGAGTCACTTGCCACTATATATTGGAATAATTAACATGTTAATATGATATACATCTAATTTGACATCATGTTAGCACCTTTTGATACCACTTTATCGCATTTAATTTTGGGGTACATTTTGGCTCTAATCAACCACATAAGTCACTTCCCACCATATTAGAGTCACTATGCACCCTATAAGAGTAACTTTTCGCCAAATATTGACGTAATTATCAAGTTAACATCATACATCTAACTTGGCAACATTTTAGCACCATTTGATACCACTTTATACGAGTCAATTTTAGTCTGCATTTTGGCTCTAATCAACCATGTAAGTCACTTCCCACTATATTAGAGTCACTTTGTACCCCTAAGAGTAAATTTCCACAATGTATTATTACAATTAACATGTCAAAATCATATACATCCAATTTGGCATCATTTTAGGACCCTCTGATAGCACTTTATACTTGTCAATTTTGGTCCAAATTTTGGGTTTAATTAACCATAATAGTCAATCCCCACCATATTAGAATCACTTTTCACCCTATAGGAGTAACTTTCCACCATATATTGGCACAATTAATATGTTAACATAACATACATCTGATTTGGCATCGTTTTAGAACCTTTTGATACCACTTTATCCGAGTAAATTTTGGGGTACATTTTGGCTCTAATCAACCATGTAAGTCATTTCCCACTATATTAGAGTCAATTTGCACCCTGTAAGTGTAACTTGCCACAATACATTGGCATAATTAACATGTTAACATCATATACACCTAATTTCGCATCGTTTTAGCACCTTTTGATACCACTTTATCGAAGTTAATTTTGGGGTATATTTTGGCTCTAATCAACCACATAAGTCACTTCCCACCATATTAGAGTCACTATGCACCCTATAAGAGTAACTTTCCGCCAAATATTGACATAATTAGCAAGTTAACATCATACATCTAATTTGGCATCATTTTAGCACCATCTGATACCACTTTATATGAGTCAATTTTAGGCTACATTTTGGCTCTAATCAACAATCTAAGTCACTTCCCCCTATATTAGAGTCACTTTACACCCTATAAGAGTAAATTTCCACCATGTATTATTACAATTAACATGTTAAAATCATATACATCCAATTTGGCATCATTTTAGGACCCTCTAATACCACTTTATACTTGTCAATTTTGGTCCAAATTTTGGCTTTAATCAACCATAATAGTCAATCCCACCATATTAAATTCACTTTTCGCCCCATAGGAGTAACTTTCCACCATATATTGGTACAATTAATATGTTAACATAATATACATCTGATTTGGCATCGTTTTAGAACCTTTTGAAACCACTTTATCCGAGTAAATTTTGGGGTACATATTGGCTCTAATCAACCATGTTATTCACTTCCCACCATATTAGAATCACTTTTCACCCTAGAAGAGTAACTTTCCACTATATATTGGTATAATTGACATGTTAACATAATATACATCTAATTTGGCATCGTTTTAGCACCTTTTGATACCACTTCATCCGAGTCAATTTTGGGGTACATTTTAGCTCTAATCAACCACGTAAGTCACTTCCCACCTTATTATAGTTAGTTTCACTCTATAAATGTAACTTGCCACCATATAGTGGCATAATTAACATGTTAACATAATATTCATTTAATTTGGCCTTGTTTTAGCACCCTATGATACCACTTTATACGAGTCAATTTTGGACTGTTATTTAGATTTAATCAACCATGTAAGTCGCTTCCCACCATATTAGAGTCACGTTGCACCCTATAAGAGTAAATTACCACCATATATTGTAATAATTAACACATTAAAATCATATACATCCAATTTGGCCTCATTTTAGCACCCTCTGATACCACTTTATACTTATCAAATTTGGTCCACAGTGTGACTCAAATCAACCACGTAAGTCATTTCCCGCCATATTAAAGTCACTTTGCACCCTGTAAGAGTAATATGCCGCCATATATTGGTACAATTAACATGTTAACATAATATACATATAATTTTGCGTCGTTTAGCACCTTTTGTTACCACTTTATTCGAGTCAATTCTGGGGTACATTTTGGCTCTAATCAACCACGTAAGTCACTTCCCAACTTATTAGAGTCACTTTACACTCTATACGGGTAACTTGCCACCATATATTGGCATAATTAACATGTTAACATAATATTTATCCAATTTGGCCTTTTTTAGCACCCTATGATACCACTTTATACGAGTCAATTTTGGGCTGCATTTTGGCTCTAATCAACCATGTAAATCATTTCCAACCATATTAGAGTCACTTTGCACCCTATACGAGTAAATTTCCACCATATATTGGTACAATTAACATGTTAAAACCATATACATCCAATTTGGCATCGTTTTAGCACCCTCTAATACCACTTTACACTTGTCAATTTTGGTCCATATTTTGGCTCTAATAAACCATGTTAGTCACTTCCCCCCATATTAGAGTCAATTTGCACCATATAAGAGTCACTTGCCACTATATATATTGGAATAATTAACATGTTAATATGATATACATCTAATTTGACATCATTTTAGCACCTTTTGATACCACTTTATTGGATTCAATTTTGGGGTACATTTTGGCTCTAATCAACCACGTAAGTCACTTCCCACCATATTAGAGTCACTATGCACCCTATAAGAGTAACTTTCCGCAAATATTGACATAATTAGCATGTTAACATCATACATCTAATTTGGCATCATTTTAGCACCATTTCATATCACTTTATACGAGCCAATTTTATGCTGCATTTTTGGCTCTAATCAATCATGTAAGTCACTTCCCACTATATTAGAGTCACTTTGCACCCTATAACAGTAAATTACCACCATGCATTATTATAATTAATATGTTAAAATCATATACAATCCAACTTGGCATTATTTTAGGACCCTCTGATACCACTTTATACTTATCAGTTTTGGTCCAAATTTTGTCTTTAATCAACCATAATAGTCAATCCCCACCATATTAGATCACTTTTTACCCTATAGGAGTACGTTTACACCATATATTGGTACAATTAAAATGTTAACATAATATACTTCTAATTTGGCATCGTTTTAGCATCTTTTGATACCACTTTATCCGAGTCAATTTTGGGGTATATTTTGGCTCTAATCAACCACGTAAGTTATTTCCCACTATATTAGAGTCAATTTGAACCCTGTAATTGTAACTTGCCACAATATATTGGCATAATTAACATATTAACATCATATACATCTAATTTTGCATCATTTTAGCACCTTTTCATACCACTTTATACGAGTCAATTTTGGGTTTCATTTTGGCTCTAATCAACCATGTAAGTCACTTCCCACCCTATTAGAGTAACTTTACACCCTACAAGAGTAACTTGCCACCATATATTGCTACAATTAATATGTTAAAATGATATACATCTAATTTGGCATTAATTTAGGACCCTTTGATACCACTTTCTACTTTTCAATTTTGGTCTACATTTTGGCTCTAATAAACAATGTTAGTCACTTGCCACCATATTAGAATCACTTTGCACCCTATAAGAGTAACTTTATATCATATATTGGTATAATTAACATGTTAACATAATATACATCTAATTTAGCATCATTTTAACACCTTTTGAAACCACTTTATCCGAGCAATTTAAGGGTACATTTTAGCTCTACTTAACCACGTAAGTCACTTCCCACCTTATTAGAGTCACTTTGCACTCTATAAGTGTAACTTTCCACCATATAGTGGCATAATTAACATGTTTTAACATAATATTTATCCAATTTGGCCATGTTTTAGCACCCTATGAAACCACTTTATACGAGTCAATTTTGGACTGCATTTTGGATTTAATCAACCATGTAAGTCGCTTCCCACCGTATTAGAGTCACGTTGCACCCTATAACCGTAAATTGCCACCATATATTAAAATAATTAACACATTAAAATCATATACTTCCACTTTGGCCTCGTTTTAGCACCCTCTGATACCACTTAATACTTGTCAATTTTGGTCCACAGTTTGGCTCTAATCAACCACGTAAGTCACTTCCCGCCGTATTAGAGTCATTTTGCACCCTATAAGAGTAACGTGTGGCCATATATTGGTACAATTAACATGTTAACGTAATATACCTCTAATTCGACATCGTTTTTATCAGTGTTTGTGCCCTAGAGACAATACTATGATGTTTTAGTTTAAGACATTGGGCTTATTAATGTTTATGTTCAATCAATTTTTCTCTTTAAATTTTATTAATTCTTAATTTACTACGATATAAATGTTAGGTTAATAAATGTCCTTGGAATATGATATGCAATCCTATATCTCTAAGTACGAGACATAGAAATGAGATTATGAGAATAGTATCAATATTCCTAAAGGTCCCAAGTCGAGTATTATTATTAAGGGACAATAATAATGCATTAATACTGGTGTGTTTGTTGACTGATGATCACATCTCATTGATCATAGGTATAGTGATACTAAAGTAAAAAACACAGGCAAATGTATATGTACATGGTGCTGGACAGACGCAATGTGACATTCTACATGTCTGTTGTGTTATAAGTAATTTTCACAGTGATAATGATGTAATGGTCCTTAGACCTGAAGTCATTATATTTCTATACGAGAATTAATATACATTGATTCCATTAAAAGTTATCCTTGACCAGGTAATGATAAAAGTGGACATTGGGTATATTATGAATCGTATGAGAAATATGAATGATCTAGATGGGATTTAACCCTCCTATTTTAGGAGTGATATTATTGGCCTCTTGTTTGAGCTAGACTATGAAATGTGTGGCCACGCTGAAATGTTGATTTGATATGATAGTCTACTCATTGATCAAGGAAACTTGGATTAAACTATGATGAAGATGATACATTACAAATCTATAATATATGGTTAAAGGGATTATATTACATTATACATTATTCACAAAAGGTTTAATCGATCACCGATTCAATTATTATTACTTGGGTAACAATGATGTATTACTAGATGTCGCTCATTGTTTACCATTTTAAATTAGATTTAAAATTCGTTGCCAACATAATAATAACCTATAGGGTCACACACTAAGAATGCTTGAAGGATTCTTTAATTTAAATTGGATTTAAATTATATTAAAGTAATTCAATTTATTTATAATATTAATTAAGTATGACTTAATTAATTAGATAAATATTGATATTCGAATTTACTAATATTAATTATGAAATTTATTTGTTAAATAATTAAGTGAGACTTATTTATAATACAAATAGGAATTTCAAACTAATAATAACTCCTATAGTTAAAAGTTATAATTCGTTTTACTACTCTCGATACAATATCTCTTGTATGGTTGATTTTGTAAGCAAGACTTTTACTAAAACCCTAGCCACCAAGAGAGACGATGGAGAGAGAAAGAAGAAACGGGTTTGTGCTAGTACACATCCAATCCTTGAGTTCAAGCATTCGTGTGGATACCGATAGAGCGTAGATCGCGAGAACGGGATGCGTGGTGATTGAACAAGCTTTGGATCTCCATTAGACAACCAATTGGTAAAGCTTCTTAAGGTAAACAATCTGATCTACGAATTAAATATATGTTTTTTCCATGGATCTTGCGGCGGGTTTCGAAAATTATGTTTTTTACGTTTTTAATTACTGTTTCTGTTGCGTTTATGTCCATGAAACCCTACACTTTTAGCCCCTTTTGATACCACTTTATCCGAGTCAATTTTGGGGTATATTTTGGCTCTAATCAACCATGTAAGTCACTTCCCAACTTATTAGAGTCACTTTACACTCTATAAGTGTAACTTGCCACCATATATTGGCATAATTAAATGTTAACAAAATATTTATCCAATTTAGCCTTGTTTTAGCACCCTATGATACCACTTTATACGAGTCAATTTTGGGTGGCATTTTGGCTCTAATCAACCATGTAAGTCATTTCCCACCATATTAGAGTCATTTTGGACCTTAAAAGAGTAACTTTCCACCATGTATTGGTACAATTAACATTTTGGCATCATTTTAGCACTCTCTGATACCCCTTTATACTTGTCAATTTTGGTCCATATTTTGGCTCCAATCAACCACGTAAGTCACTTCCCGCCATATTAGAGTCACTTTGCACCATATAAAAGTAACGTGCCACCATATATTGGTATAATTAACATGTTAACATAATATACATCTAATTTGGCATCATTTAAGCACCTTTTGATACCACTTTATCCGAGTCAATTTTGGGGTACATTTTTGCTCTAATCAACCACGTAAGTCACTTCCCACCTTATTAGAGTCAATTGGCACTCTATAAGAGTAACTTGCCACCATATATTGGTACAATTAACATGTAAACATACTATATATCCAATTTGGCCTTGTTTTAGCATACTATTATATAACTTTATACGAGTCAATTTTGGGATGCTTTTTGGATTTAATCAACCATGTAAGTCACTTCCTACCATATTACAGTCACTTTGCACCCTGTAAGAATAAATTGACACCATATATTAAAACAATTAACATGTTAAAATCATATCCATCCAATTTGGCATCGTTTTAGCACCCTTTGATACCACTTTATACTTGTCAATTTTGGTCCACATTTTGGCTCTAATCAACCACGTAAGTCACTTCCCGCCTTATTAGAGTTACTTTGCACCCTATAAAAGTAACGTGCCACCATATATTGGTACAATTAACATGTTAACATAATATACATCTAATTTGGCAACGTATTAGCACCTTATGATACCACTTTATCTGAGTCAATTCTGAGGTAAATTTTGGCTCTAATCAGACACGTAAGTCACTTCCCACCTTATTAGAGTCACTTGGAACTCTATAAGAGTAACTTGCTACCATATATTGGCATAATTAACATGTCAACATAATATTTATCCAATTTGGCCTTGTTTTAGCACCCTGTTATATCACTTTATACGAGTCAATTTTGGGCTGCATTTTGGATTTAATCAACCATGTAAGTCACTTCCCACTATATTAGAGTCACTTTGCACCCAATAAAAATAAATTGCCACCATATATTAAAACAATTAACATGTTAAAATCATATACATCCAATTTGTCATCATTTTAGCACCCTCTGATACCACTTTATACTTGTCAATTTTGGTCCACATTTTGGCTCTAATAAACCATGTCAGTCACTTCCCCCATATTAAAGTCACTTTTTACCATATAAGAGTCACTTGCCACTATATATTGGAATAATTAACATGATAATATAATATATATCTAATTTGACATCATTTTAGCACCTTTTGATACCACTTTATCGGATTCAATTTTGGGTACACTTTGGCTCTAATCAACCACATAAGTCACTTCCCACCATATTAGAGTCACTATGCACCCTATAAGAGTAACTTGCCGCCAAATATTGACATAATTAGCATGTTAACATCATACATCTAATTTGGCATCATTTTTGCACCATTTGATACTACTTTATAAGAGTCAATTTTAGACTGCATTTTGGCTCTAATCAACCATGTAAGTGACTTTCCAACTTATTAGAGTCACTTTACACTCTATAAGGGTAACTTGCCACCATATAGTGGCATAATAAACATGTTAACGTAATATTTATCCAATTTGGCCTTGTTTGAGCACCCTATGATACCACTTTATATTAGTCAATTTTAGGCCGCATTTTGGCTCTAATTAACAATGTAAAATATTTCCCACCATTTTAGAGTCACTTTGCACCCTATAAGAGTAACTTGACACCATATATTGGTACAATTAACATGTTAACATAATATACATCAAATTTGGCATCATTTTATCACCTTTTGATATCACTTTATATGAGTCAATTTTGGGGTACATTTTGGCTCTAATCAACCACGTAAGTCATTTCCCACAATATTAGAGTAAATTGCACCCTGTAAGTGTAACTTGCCACTCTATATTGGCATAACTAACATGTTAACATCATATACATCTAATTTCACATCATTTTTGCACCTTTTGATACCAATTTATACGAGTCAATTTTGGGCTGCATTTTGGCTCTAATCAACCATGAAAGTCACTTCCCAACATATTAGTGTAACTTTGCACCCTACAGGAGTAACTTGCCGCCATATATTGGTACAATTAACATGTTAAAACCATATACATCCAATTTGGCATCATTTTAGCACCCTTTGATACCACTTTATACTTGTCAATTTTGGACCACATTTTGGCTCTAATAAACCTTGTTAGTCACTTCCCACCATATTAGAGTCACTTTGCACCCTATAAGAGTAACTTGCCACCATATATTGGTATAATTAACATGTTAACATAATATACATCTAATTTGGCATCGTTTTAGCACCTTTTGATACCACTTTATTCGAGTCAATTTTAGGGTACATTTTGGCTCTAATCAACGACGTAAGTCACTTCCCACCTTATTAGAGTCACTTTACACTCTATAAAAGTAATCTTCCACCATATAGTGGCATAAATAACATGTCAACGTAATATTTATCCAATTTCGCCTTGTTTTAGCACCTTATGATACCATTTTATACGAGTCAATTTTGGGCTGCATTTTGCCTCTAATCAACCATGTAAGTCACTTCCCACCATATTAGAGTCACTTTGCACCCTATAAGAATAACTTGCCATCATATATTGGTACAATTAATATGCTAACATAATATACATCAAATTTGGCATCATTTTATCACCTTTTGATATTACTTTATACGAGTCAATTTTGGGGTACATTTTGGGTTTAATCAACCACGTAAGTCATTTCCCACTATATTAGAGTCACTTTGCACCATGTAAGAGTAACTTGCCACCATATATAGGCATAATTTGTAATAACTCCCAAAATTTTGAACTTTTTGTAACCCTTGTGAATAGTGTTTTAGCTGAATGAGAAAACTTTTCATTCCACACTATGTAGGGGTTCTGATATGGATATTCTGAGATTTTATTAGTACTTTATATGGGATATAAGTGTATGTAAAGATCGTCAGAATCCAAATCCGAACACTTTGATTTTTCCCGAAAATCCAATAGATACGGAAAGAATTGAGTATAAGGTAACAGGATAAAAGGATTTAAATTAAAGGATTATAATAGAGGATCATAAAAAGGAATATAATGTATTGAGAAAGGTTAAGGGAACCTAAGTAATAAGATCCCGGGTATGATCCCTCAAACGATAAACGAAAACGAAAGTTAAGCGAACAGTATAACAGATCAGCGGTCATTAGGCAAACAATTAGGAAGTTAATCAAAGGGATTAGAGAGGATGATGTCACCCAACCAATGAGAAGAGGACAAGGAGGGGAGGATGACATCATGAGGATGACACAAGCATGACATAGGAAGGAAGGAGATGTGGTGGCTTTTTAACCACACAAAATCAAGGGCAACTAGGTAATTTACTAAAACAAACACAAAAATCAAACCAACCAAGCCAAGCAAATCATTTTTCATCAAAATCAAAAAGAAACCAAGGCATTGTTCTTCATGCTCTCGGCCAAAACAGAACCAGCACACTAAAACTACTGTATCTCCTTCATTTCTCACTCAAATATTGTGTTCTATAGCTCATTGGAAAGGTATGGAGATGGACTACAACTCTTGTTCACAAGTCTCGTCCAAATAATCAAGGTAAGACCCTCATGTTTACAGTTCTTTAAATCGGACTTTTAGAAACTTCAAAGCCTAACTTTGTGTTCTTGATTTCTTTGGAAAGATCAAGCTTGTAGGAGGCTCCCTAAGGCTTCCTAGCAACTTAACACCTCCCAAGGAAGGTATAAACTTCAAACCCTAGCCTTTACTTTATTTTTTAGTAAGCTTAATGGTTGGTTTTGTGAAATGAGAAGCATGGATTGTGATTATTAGTAGTTTGGTTTGATTTGGAAGTGTTTTGGTAATTGAAGCTTGATTATAGTTCATAGGTCTTGATTGTGGTTGTTTGAGTTGAAAACCTTGGAGATTATGGACTGATGTGGTATGGTTTAGGTGAAGTTTTGTTGTATTGATGGTTATGAGTTGGTTGGTGGTTAATTGGAGTAGTTTAAACATTGGTAATCGCGTAAACATAGTCGTCGTAATGTCCGATTTACTTTAGACTGCTTTTGTTCATAACATTTGGACCCGAGAACACCCTGCTAGATTTTGTCCATTTCCATGTTTAGATAGTTCATGTTACAAGCTTCGTTTTGATATGTAGTTCGTTTGATTCCGATGTACGGTTTAGGAGAAACGACCGTTTCAAGTAACGGCGTTTCGCGAACAAAACTTTTCCCCTCGCTTTACTTTGAAACATAGGTTAAAGACCAAAAAGGGTTAATTAATATATGAAACATTTATGGTAAGTGTGTTAGGCAGTTGGTAAGACACTCGCGAAGGAATCGCCTTAAAACTCGTAAAGGTTAAATTATTAAAAATAGTGGAGCCGAGGGTACCCGAGTGACTTAAGCAAATCAGTAAGCGCAAAACAAGCGTTAGAGTCTAAGTTAGTTAAAGTATAGATTTACAAGTGACTTTGGTTTAATTCCAACGTACTTGTTGTTTATAGGTTACCAGACTCGTCCCGAGCCATTCGTAACCCCCAGTCGCTCAGGCAAGTTTTCTACCCGTTATACTGTTGTTGTGATGTATATGTGTATATGCATGATCTTGTGATAAATGCATATTTGTTATTAGCAAATTCTTGCGATATATTGTAGCATTTGATATGGTATATATGCATGCCTGTTTCGTATTCTTGATTTATATACCTGTTGGTTCAAATGCTTATTCGTTGCATAATACCTATGCTAGAGATAAGCGGTATTTGCGTATACCCTTAGTATAGGGGATCAAAAGGTGAACTTTTTCTAAAACCGGGAGGCGAGGCTCCCGAGTATAATATATATTTATATATATATATATATATTGATATAGTTTTTAAAACTATTAATCGAATAAGGTTTATTCGATAACTTTATTTTATTTAATGAATATTATTACGAATATTCATTCGAGGGCTTATGACTCCTTTATTTTATTTAATGAATATTATTACGAATATTCATTCGAGGGCTTATGACTTCTTTATTTTATTAAATGAATATTATTTTGAATATTCATTCGAGGACTTATGACTCCTTTTATTTTATTATTTGAATATTATTTGAATATTCATTCGAGGGCTTATGACTCTTTTATATTATTTATTGAATATTATTTGAATATTCATTCGAGGGCTTATGACTCAGTTTATATTATTTAATGAATATTATTTGAATATTCATTTGAGGATCTATGACTCCGATTATTTGCTGAGATATGTTCTTTATTTTATTAAAGAATAAGGTGTCGATAATCAAACTTATCTTTGATTATTCAAATAAAGATAGTACTTTCGTATAAATATATCTTTGGTTATTTAATACTCATTTCAAGTATAAGTATTAAAACTTCTACTTCAATTATTTTTATAAAGATTATTCTTTATGGGAATATTATTTAAATAATAATATTCAGATATTTTTAATATATTGGGACTGATTTATTTTGTTAAATCAGCATCACTCCAAACATTCTTAAAAATGTTTTGCGAGTCTTCAAAATGATTTTTAAAAGTTAGAGCGGATCCCAAAACTCATTTTTATATTTAAGACCCTCCTTTCGAAGGGGATTTAAATACTCGCTCAAAACCTGAGGGATCCGGCTCTGTGGTGTGTTTTATATTCGCAACAAGGTTGCTGTTTTGATAAATGAATTGATTACTTACCCAACACTCGGGAAGTAAAATTCTTGGAACAAGTTAATCCATTAACATGCATCGCCTGGGAAATATCGATGAGTTTTCCTTTCTAACTAGATACGACTTCTTGGTGGAGCCGTATCAACAAGTTTCTACTTGGGGAAAGGGGGAACGAGCTTTACGTTTCAGAGTCATGGATTTCATCTGAACTAGGAGTGGCGTAAGTGGTCGAGTGGCGCCGGCCCAGCCTTATTATATTGGCCCAAATGGCCTGGAAGTTCCGCTAAGGCGGTCCATTCCTTAGGAGTTCAGTGTTCGTTGACAAGTAAATCCGACAGGTTCTCCTCTACATGTAGAAAATGGTGGGGTTGCACTACTACGACTGATCATCGTAAGTGGTCTTCCTGGCGCGGCAAACTCCCGTAATGAGTTCATTATCCAATTGGATATTTCTGCAACACTACCCAGAGCACTTCGATAGAAAGGCTACGGTTGGGCGATTGTTGAGTGTTGGCAGGGTCAAGTTTTCAAAATGATGTTTGCATCAAATGAAGTATCTCGTAACTTCATTTTATTTTGATGATATTTTAAAGATTTAATCTATTCAAATCTGGTCTTGTAGTCTCATCTATGTGATGAACTTTGGAAACTAATTATAACTTGAATGGTGGTAGTTCAAGTAGTATTTGGAAAAGATATAAGTATATTGGAGTATCTTGTAACTTCATCTTTTTAAACTTATATCTAGTAAATGATTATCTTATGCATGACAAAGATTTTCAGAAAAACGTTGAGACAAGGTTAGATATATGAGATCACCTTGCAACGATATTTTTATACAGTTATACACTGGAACTCTGTGTGTATTATGCATGGAAGAGGACTTCCAATATTTTGAAAAGTATATATGTATATATATACTGAATATTTTGCGACTTCATCGCATTAAGATATCATCTTGGTTCATTTCTTTTGACCAAGACCTTCATGAGTACTATGAGAAGGCTCATATATTGTTAATCATTATACATATTATTTTGGTGGGCTTGCTGCTCACCCTTGCTTTCTTCTTTCATCACACAACATCAGATAGACAAGATGAACAGGACCAAGCTCCTAATTCGCGAGCGGATAGGAAACGTTCCGCAGTTTCCTATAGGCGTTGATGTCGCTGTAGCTGAGGTAGGAACTACCAATAGGCTAGGCTTTCAACTTTTGATGTATCAGATTATGTATATTTATGAATTGTAATAATGGCAAAGAAATGTAAATTTATTCAGAAACCTGTTTAAGGTGTATTGGCATATAATTGTGGAATAAAACGACTTGTGATTATTTTTGGATATTCATCTCTGAGACTATAACTTGTGGTGTGTGTGTTTATTGTGGGGTCACAATACAGAGTAGTTGATTATTTATTAAGAGTGGGTGTTATTAAGGGAAATGGAACTCATGACAACCCGGATCCCCGACCCCGGATTTGGGGGTGTTACACAATTAACATGTTAAGATCATATACATCTAATTTGGCATCATTTTAGCACCTTTTGATACCACTTTATAAGAGTCAATTTTGGGCTACATTTTGGCTCTAATCAACCATGTAAGTCACTTTCCACATTATTAGCATCACTTTGCACCTTATAAGACTAACTTGCCACCATATATTGGCATAATTAACATTTTAACATAATATTTATCAAATTTGGCCTTATTTTAGCACCCTATGATACCACTTTATACGAGAAAATTTTGGCCTGTATTTTGGATTTAATCAACCTGTAAGTCACTTCCCACCATATTAGAGTCATTTTGCACCCTATAAGAGTAAATTCCCACCATATACTGAAAAAATTAACATGTTAAAATCATATACACCCAATTTGGCATCATTTAGCACACTCTAATACCAATTTACACTTGTCAATATTGGTCCACATTTTGGCTCTAATCAACCATGTAAGTCATTTCCCCCATATTATAGTCACTTTGCACCCTATAAAAATAACTTGCCACCATATATTGGTACAATTAAATGTTAACATAATATACATCTAATTTGGCATCATTTTAGCACCTTTTGACACCATTTTATCCGAGTCAATTTAGGGTTACATTTTGGCTCTAATCAACCACGTAAGTCACTTCCCACATTATTAGGGCCACTTTTCACTTTATAAGAGTAATTTTACAACATATATTGGCATAATTAACATGTTAACATCATATACATCTAATTTGGCATCGTTTTAGCACCTTTTGATACCAATTTATACGAGTCAATTTTGGGTTGTATTTTGGCTTTAATTAACCATGTAAGTCATTTACCACCATATCAGAGTAACTTTGAACCCTACCAGAGTAACTTGCCACCATATATTGGTACAATTAACATGTTAAAACCATATACATCCATTTTGGCATCATTTTAGCACCCTCTGATAACACTTTATACTTGTAAATTTTGGTCCACATTTTGGCTCTAATAAACCATGTCAGTCACTTCCCCCATATTAAAGTCACTTTTTACCAGGTGGCTGTTACACATAAACTTCTTCTTCTAGCTCACCATTCAAGAAGGCACTCTTGACATCCATTTGATACACTTTAAAGTTTAAGTGTGTAACAAATGCTAGAAAAATCCTTATTGCTTCATGTCTTGCAACTGGAGCAAAAGTTTCATCATAATCAATTCGTTCTTCTTGTGAGTAGCCTTTTGCAACCAACCTTGCTTTGTTTCTGGTAACTATACCATGTTCATCCATCTTGTTCCTGAACACTCATTTTGGTCCAATAATACTTCTATTCTTTGGTGCAAGAACCAATTCCCATATTTATTTCTTTCAAACTGATTCAGCTCTTCCTGCATGGCAGATATCCAATCAGGATCTAGTAGAGCTTCATCAACTTTCCTAGGCTCTACTTGAGATAGAAAACATGCATATAGGCACTCATTAGCAGTTGCACTTCTAGTCCTCACACCAACAGTAGGATCACCAATTATTGCTTCTCTAGTGTGACTTATATCTCACTTTCTTGTATGAGTTTGTTGAATTGTGCCTTCATTACTTTCTTCATTATTGATATGACTGCTAGATCATTCTTCTCTTTCTCCCCTGAGTTTGTGCTATCAAATTCAGGTGTTTGAGATGAGCTTCCATTTCCATGATTTTCTTGTTCAGTGGACTCCTCATTTGTCTTTTGTTGTGCATCAACTTCATCTTCCCCATCAGAATCACTATCAATATTGAGGTTTTCAAATAAAAGAGCTTCAGCTTCATTATCATCAAGGCATTCCAAGCCTGGACACTTGTCATCATCAAAAGTCACATATGTGCTTTCCATAATCTTCTTTTGGTCAATCACATAAACTTTGTAGGTTGTTCTTTCCAATGAATATCCCGTAAAAATTGCTTCAAAGACTTTTGAGTCAAATTTTCCGACATATTCAGAGTTGTCTTTCAAAATGTAACACTTGCTTCCAAACACATGAAGATGCTTTACAGTTGACTTTCTTTTAGATATGATTGAGTAAGATGATTTGACATGTACCTTGTTAATTAGATATCTGTTCTGAGTGTAATAGGCAGTGTTAACAGCCTCTTCCCAGAAATTTGTTGGAAACTTGGCATCTTGCAGCATTGTTCTAGCAGCTTCAACTAGTGTTTTGTTCTTCCTTTCAACTACTCCATTTTGTTGAGGTGTTCTAGCAGCTGAAAATTCTTAAACAATGCCTTTACCTTTGCAAAATTCACTCAATGTTGCATTTCTGAATTCTGTTCATTATCACTTCCCAGTCTTTTTACACAGTTGTGATCTTCAGCCTGTTTTTATATCTTCTTGATGTGCTCAATTATGATGTGTGGAGTTTCATCTTTAGAGTACATGAATTCTACCCAAGTGTATTTTGAGAAATCATCCACCATCACAAGTGCATATTTGTTTCTTGAAATTGATAAGACATTTACTGGCCTAAGCAAGTCCATGTGAATAAGTTGCAATGGTGCACTTATAGAGTTCACAGTTTTTGACTTGTGACTTGATCTCTTCATTTTTCCTTTCTGACAAGCTTTACAAACTTCAACTTGAGCAAACTCCAATTTAGGCATATCTCTTACTAACTCCTTTTTGATCAAGGTGTTAATTGTCTTGAAATTCAAGTGAGACAATTTCTTATGCCATAGCTTGCTTTGTTCTTCTAATGCCTTGGTGTAGAAGCAACAAATTCCATCCTTATTTTTTGTGTCTAAGTCTATAACAAACAAGCTTCCTTTCCTTGCTCCTTTAAGAGCAACTTCACCAGTTTTCTTGTTGATAAAAAAACATTCTTCTTTATTGAATAAAACTTCAAAGCCTTTATCTGCAAATTGGCTAACACTGAGAAGATTCACTTCAACACCAGCTACCAGTGCTACATCATCAATTACAACATTTTCAGAAACAACATTTCCATATCCCATTGTGAATCTAAGTCTTCAACAAATAAGCTTCCTTTACTTGCTCCTTTTAGAGCAACTTCACCAGTTTTCTTGCTGATAAAAGTGCATTCTTTTTTGTTGAATAAAACTTCAAAGCCTTTGTTTGCAAATTGTCTAACACTGCGAAGATTCACTTCAAGACCAGCTACCAATGATACATCATCAATGGCAACATTTTCAGAAACAATATTGCCATATCCCATTGTGAATCCTTTGCTGTTGTCTCCAAAGGTCACAAAAGGGTCAGCTTTCTCCTTAAACTGTGATAACAGGGCTTTATCACATGTCATATGCCTGGAACATCCACTATCTATGATCTAGATGACTTTCTTCACTTTGCCCTGCAGACAATGAGTTTTAAGTGTGTTTAGCAACCTAAGCAGTGTTGGGTACTTTCTTCTTGTTAACTGATTTAGCAGAAGTAGAATGAGTAGTTTCAGATAAAATAGAATTCATTGACTGTTGAGCATTTTCCCTTTCTATTGTAGACCCAATTTGTGTTTCTTTGAGGTCTACTCTCAGTTTGTGACAGCTTTTCATCACTTTCAAGTTGCAAGGAATGCAATCAACCTTGTCACAGAAGGAATATGGATCATTTGCATTTGCTACATTGTATTTGTAGGCTCCTTCAGTTGTCTTGCTAACTGCCTTTTTACAAAGGTGAGTTAGATGATTCACAGAGCCAAATTTTTCATATTTCTTTCTTGGAGCATCTGCAACATAAGCAAAATTGCTGCTTTTGTTTATCCCTATTTTCCCATTTCTATTTTTCTTTTTCTTTCTTGCATCTTCAGTTTTGGTTTCTTTAATAGGCATCTTGGGACTTTGTTTGTCCATGAGCTTCTCTTCAGTATTTGAAGACTGAGTTGATTTTACATTTTTCTTCTCTTTGTCCTCATCAGCAATTTCTTGCTTGATAATCAATTCTTCTTCACTGAAGTTGACTTCACATGCCTTGAACAAAGGTGATACAACCTTTTTCAGCATAGCTGGAACATTATCATTGGCTGTTGCTTTTCCTTTGTCATATATCTCTTTCTTCTTGCTGTTCAAGGCATCATAGTCAAGACCAATAGCAATATTTGCAAATGGTTTGTTTTTCTCATGGTATTGTCCAACCAGCTCAGATGCATTTCTAAAAGACTTCAACTTCACCTCATTCTTTTCCAGCTTCTCCCTTAGCACTGCTTCAATTTCATTTGCACACTTGAGCTTGTTCTTGAGATAAGCATTCTCTTGCTTTACAGCTTTAAGCTCCACCAACAATAATTCAGTTTCTTGCTTCTCACTTTCAAGCTTCTCATTTATCTTTGTTAATCTCCTAACTTCTTCATTAGCAGCAACCATGCTTGTGTGAATGTGAAACATTTCTGTGCTCATCTTCTCTACAGTTTCCTTATATTGACTCACATTTAAATCAATGGTGGTAAGAGTTGGTACATGTGATTTAGATGAGGATGATTCTCCTTGCTCCAAGGTCATGAGTGCATAATTTCCAAATTCTTCATCTTCATCATTTTCAGAGTCATCCCAACTTTTTCCTTCTGCAATATAAGCTTTGCTTTGTTATTTCTTCACAAGAGCTTCATACTTTGCTTCCAATTCAATATAAGCTTTATCCTTCTTTACTTTCTTGGGTTTCCTGCATTATGTAGAAAAATGACACAACTCATCACAGTTGTAGCACCTTATCTTAGATCTGTCAACAGATCCAGTTTTGTAACTATTCTTGCTATCAGAAGTGTACTTCCCTTTTCCCTTTCTAGCTACTGTCTTTGTTGAAAGACTGTCCTTTACCCTTGAAGTATCTTGGCTTCTTTACTCTAATGTTAGATAATTTTCTAGCCAAATCGGCCATTGACTGATCTAGATCATCTAGTTCATCAAGAGTGTAGAACTCATCTTTTTCCAATTCCAGAATGACTTGTTCCTATGAATCATTTGTTCTTTTCTCACTTGTTGAGGTAGATGGATTTTGAGATCTTGGCTCATCACTTGATGTTTGGCTTTCATTGACCAAGCACTGGAGCCATCTACAACATGTCCTTGACCAGATCTCAATGATTTCCTTTGAATCATTTCTAGTTCATATGTTTTGAGAAATCTATATAGAACTTCCAATGTTATTCTGCTCAAGTCTCTCCTTTCATTGATTGCTGAGATTTTATGTTCTAAATGATCAGGGAGAGTAAGCAAGAACTTCAAGTTCACCTTTTCAGCTTCATAAAATTTGTCATAGAGCTGCAAGTCATTTATTAGCTTGTTGAACCTTTCAAACACATTTGTTATACTTTCCTTTGGCTTGGCCATGAAACCCTCATATTGTGAAATCAATATCCTTCTTTGATTTGATCTAACTTCCTCATTTCCCTCACAGAGTATTTCAATCTTTTCCCATATTTGCTTAGAAGTCACAGTTGACAATGTTGTTGTACATCACATTATCAAGTGACTCAATCAATATCAATTGCAAGCCACTATCAAGGGAAACTTTCTCCTTTTCAGGCCCAGAATACTCAGAAGGATCTTTTGGAGCATAATGAGCTGGAATGACCATATCACCATCTGTTGATTCTTCAACTCTAACCATAGGAATGAAGGGGCCATTTTTTAGTATCTGAATATAAAGTGGATTGGCCATTCTGATAAACAACAACATTTTCTTTTTCCAAAGAGTGTAGTTAGCTTTGTCAAAGGTAGGAATTTTGTTGCTACTGATTTTCTGTGTATTCATTCTTCCAAGATCTTGAATCTGTTTACTTTCAGATTTTGCTCTAATACCACTTGTTAGGAAATGAATAATACACGGGGGGGGGGGGGGTGAATGTGTTTTACTATTTTTAAGTTTTTCTTGAATCTTTTATGGTTAAACAAAGAAAATTAAATCTTGTAGTGAAAGTGTGTTCATGCAGATTTTTTTTTACAAGAATAAAGAACACAGATCTTCAAAACGCACTTAATTTTATATTAAAATTAAGAATGTTTTGCTAAAAAATTATGTGTTCTTTGTTGATAAATAGCTTAGCTTCTTCTTGAGAGTGTTACAAGATTTTCTATCTAATTGTTATAACTGAGTAAAGGACCAGTGTTAACTTTATAATTCAGTTAACTGCTGGTTTATAAAGTGTACAATAAGACATGTTATTATCTTTAGTAAACAATCACTTGTCATTTCCATTTATAAAAAAGTATATCTTCTATTCCTGGCTTAGCATATCTTTAGCATCCTGTGATTATCTTGATCTTCCTTTGTCAGTTAATCTTCATCATTGATCTTGCATATCCTTCAAGCTGCTTTTTATAGACTTGTCAATCCAGCTGTTTGGATTGTTTGTTGATTGTTAACCCTGGATATTGAATTGATCTGCAATTTTGTACTTTAAGATTTTACCTCGAGATCTCCAATTTGATCCATAGAGAACTTGACATCTCGATAAGTATATTGGCTTATCGAGATCTCTATTACTCTATAGTTAATTTGGTTTGTAGAGGTCTCAAGTTCTCTATAAGAGAATTTGGCGTGTCGAGATCTCTAATCTTCGTATCTTTACTTTGACTTATCGATAACTCTGAGTTCTCTAGTGGCTTCTTAAATTGTCGACATCTAAGAGTTCTCTAGCCAAATTTGACTTGTCGATATCTTAGAGTTCTCTAGTGAATTTTGACTTATCGATATCTCTGAGTTCTCTAGTAGAATTTTGACTTATCGATTACTCAGAGTTCTCTAATGAATGTTGACTTGTCGATAATTCTAAGTTCTGTAGTGAAGAAATGATTTGTCGATATCTCCAATCTTCATGTCTTCAATTTATCTTATCGATATCTTTGAGTTCTCTATAAGCTTTCCTGAGTTCTCTATAAGTCATTCTGGAGTTCTCGAATGACTTCTCTATAATACTAAATCTGTGACATGTAGAGATCTTGACTCAGAATATTTTTCCTAAAATAGATTTATTCAACTCCAAGCTTCTTCATAATTCTTCTAAGGCATGATCTTCTTTATCTTCTTTGAGATAGAATTCTTAGGCTTGGCACTGTTTATAGAAAAAGACTCCAGTCTGCTCCTTTGACATTTTTACATACTTTAAGTGTTACAAGTACAAAATACAAAATAAGATAACAATACAACTTACTTAGGGTTGACAAATTGTCTTAGTCTTGGTAAAGTACATGCATGTCTCGTACAACACTTGCCATAATATAATGGAATAATTAACATGTTAGCATGATATACATCTAATTTGAATTCATTTTAGAACCTTGTGATAGCACTTTATCCGAGAACATTTTGGAGAACATTTTGGCTCTAATCAACCACGTAAGTCACTTCCCACCTTATTAGAGACACTTTCCACCCTATAAGAGTAACTTGCCAACATATATTGGCATAATTAACATGTTAATATAATATTTATCCAATTTGGCCTTGTCTTAGAACCCTATGATACCACTTTATATGAGTCAATTTTAGGCTGCATTTTGGATTTAATCAACAGTATAAGTCACTTCCCACCATATTAGAGTCACTTCGCACCCTATAAAAGTAAATTTCCACCATATATTGTTACAACTAACATGTTAAAATCATCTACATCCAATTTGGCATCGTGTTAGCACTCTCTGAGACCACTTTATACTTGTCAATTTTGGTCCACATTTTGGCTCTAATTAACCACGTAAGTCACTTCCCACCATATTAGAGTCACTTTGCACCTTATAGAGTAAATTTCCACCATATATTGGTATAATTAACATGTTAACATAATACACATCTAATTTGGCATCATTTTAGAACCTTGTGATACCACTTTATCCGAGTCAATTTTGGGGGTACATTTTGGCTCTAATCAACGACGTAAGTCACTTCCCACCTTATTAGAGACACTTTGCACCCTATAAGAGTAACTTGCAAGCATATATTGGCATAATTAACATGTTAACATAATATTAATCCAATTTGGCCTTGCCTTAGAACACTATGATACCACTTTATATGAGTCAATTTTAGGCTGCATTTTGGATTTAATGAACAGTGTAAGTCACTTCCCACCATATTAGAGTCACTTCGCACCCTATAAAAGTAAATTTCCACCATATATTGTTACAACTAACATGTTAAAATCATCTACATCCAATTTGGCATCGTGTTAGCACTCTTTGATACCACTTTACACTTGTCAATTTTGGTCCACATTTTGGCTCTAATTAACCACGTAAGTCACTTCCCACCATATTAGAGTCACTTTGCACCTTATAAGAGTAACTTTCCACCATATATTGGTACAATTAACATGTTAGCATAATACACATTTAATTTGGCATCATTTTAGAACCTTGTGATACCACTTTATCCGAGTCAATTTTGGGGGTACATTTTAGCTCTAATCAATGACGTAAGTCACTTCCCACCTTATTAAAGACACTTTGCACCCCATAAAAGTAACTTGCCACCATATATAGGCATAATTAACATGTTAACATAATATTTATCCAATTTGGCTTTCTCTTGGAACCCTATGATGCCCATTTATAAGAGTCAATTTCGGGCTGCATTTTAGATTTAATCAACCGTGTAAGTCACTTCCAACCATATTAGAGTCATTTTGCACCCTATAAGAGCAAATTGACAACATATTTTGTTACAATTAACATGTTAAAATCATCTACATCCAATTTGGCATCATATTAGCACACTCTAATACCACTTTATACTTGCCAATTTGGTCCACATTTTGGCTCTAATCAAACACATAAGTCACTTCCCACCATATTAGAGTCACTTTGCACCCTATGAGAGTAAATTGCCACCATATATTGTTACAATTAACATGTTAAAACCATATACATCCATTTTGGAATCATTTTAGAACCGTCTCATACCACTTTATACTTGTCGATTTGGTCCATATTTTGGCTCTAATCAACCACCTAAGTCACTTCCCACCATATTATAGTAACTTTGCACCCTATAAGAGTAACTTGACACCATATATTGGTACAATTAACATGTTAACATAATATACATCTAATTTGGCATTGTTTTAGCACATTTTGATACCACTTTATCTGAGTCAATTTTGGGGTACATTTTGGCTCTAATCAACCACGTAAGTCACTTCCCACATTATTTGAGTCATTTTGCACCCTATAAGACTAACTTGCCAACATATATTATCATAATGAACATGTTAATATAATATTTATCCAATTTGGCCTTGTTTTAGCACCCTATAATACCACTTTATACGAGTCAATTTTGGGCTGCATTTTGGCTCTAATCAACCATGTAAGTCACTTTTCACCATATTAGAGTCACTTTGAACCCTATAAGAGTACCTTTCCACCATATATTGGTACAATTAACATGCTAACATAATATACATTAACTTTGGCATCATTTTATCACCTTTTGATATCACTTTATACGAGTCAATTTTAGGATACGTTTTGGCTCTAATCAAGCACGTAATTCATTTCCCACAATATTAGAGTCACTTTGCACCCTTTAAGAGTAACTTTCCACCATGTATTGGCATAATAAACATGTTAACATCATATACATTGAATTGCATTTTGAATGGAATCAACCATATAAGTCCCTTTCCACCATATTAGAGTAACTTTGTACCCTACAAGAGTAACTTGCCACTATATATTGGTACAATTAACATGTTAAAACCATATACATCCAATTTGGCATCGTTTTAGCATCCTCTAATACCACTTTATACTTGTCAATTTTGTCCATATTTTGGCTCTAATAAACCATGTTAGTCATTTCCCACCATATTAGAGTCACTTTGCACCCTCTAAGAGTCACTTGCCACTATATATTGGAATAATTAACATGTTAACATGATATACATCTACTTTAACATCATTTTAGCACGTTTTGATACGTCTTTATCAGATTCAATTTTGGGGTACATTTTGGGTCTAATCAACCATGTGAGTCACTTCCCACTATATTAGAGTTACTGTGCACCCTATAAGAGTAACTTGCCATCAAATAATGAAGTAATTACCATGTTAACATCATACATCTAATTTAGCATCATTTTAGCACCGTTTGATACCACTTTGTAGGAGTCAATTTTAGGCTGCATTTTGGCTCGAATCAACCACGTAAGTCACTTTCCACCTTATTAGAGAAACTTTGCACCCTATAAGAGTAACTTGCCACCATATATTGACATAATTAACATGTTAACATAATATGTATCCAATTGGGCCTTGTCTTAGAACCCTATGATGCCCATTTACACGAGTCAATTTTGGGCTGCATTTTAGATTTAATCAACCGTGTAAGTCACTCCCACTAGATTAGAGTCCCTTTGCACCCTATAAGAGTAAATTCCCACCATATATTGTTACAATTAACTTGTTAAAATCATGTATATCCAATTTGGCATCATTTTAGCACCCTCTGATACCACTTTATACTTGTCAAGTTTGGTCCATATTTTGGCTCTAATCAACCGCGTAAGTCACTTCCCACCAGATTAGAGTTACTTTGTACCCTATAAGAGTAACTTTCCACCATATATTTCTACTGGCATACTATACATCTACTTTGGCATCGTTTTAGAACCTTTTGATACCACTTTAACCGATTAATTTTGGGGTACATTTTGGCTCTAATCAACCATGTATGTCAATTCCCAACTTATTAAAGTCACTTTGCACCATATAAGAGTAAATTTCCTACCATATATTGTTACAATTAACATGTTAAAATCATCTACATCCAATTTGGCCTCATTTTGGCACCCTCTGATACCACTTTATACTTGTCAATTTTGGTCCATATTTTGGCTCTAATCAACCACGTAAGTAACTTCCCACCATATTAGAGTCACTGTGCACCTTATAAAAGTATCTGTCCACCATATATTGGTACAATTAACATGTTAACATAATACACATCTAATTTGGCATCATTTTGGAACCTTGTGATACCACTTTATCCTAGTCAATTTTGGGGTATATTTTCATTTCAATCAACCACGTAAGTTACTTCCCAGCTTATTTGAGTCACTTTTAACCCTATAAGAGTAACTTCCCACAATATAATGTCATAATTAACATGTTAAAATATTATTTATCCAATTTGGCCTTGTTTTAGGACCCTATGATACCACTTTATCCGGGTCAATTTTGGGTTACATTTTGGCTCTAATCAACTACGTAAGTCACTTCCCACTTTATTAGTCACTTTGAAACCTATAAGAGTAACGTTCCACAATATATTGGCATAATTAACATGTTAACATAATATATATCCAATTTGGCCTTGTTTTAGCACCCTATGATACCACTTTATACGAGTGAATTTGGGGCCGCATTTTGGCTTTAATCAACCATGTAAGTCACTTCCCACTATATTAGAGTCACTTTGCACCCTATAAGAGTAACTTGCCACCATATATTGGTACAATTAACATGTTAACACAATATACATCTAAATTGGCATCGTTTTAGCACCTTTTGATACCACTTTGTTCAAGTCAATTTTGGGTACATTTTGGCCCTCATCAACCACGTAAGTCACTTCCCACCTTATTAAAGTTACTTTGCACCCTATAAGAGTAACTTGCCACCATATATTGGCATAATTAACATGTTAAAATAACAGTTATCCAATTTGGCCTTGTTTTAGCACCCTATGATACCACTTTATACGAGTCAATTTTGCGCAGCATTTTGGCTCTAATCAACTATGTAAGTCACTTCCCACCCTATTAGTGTCACTTTGCACCCGATAAGAGTAACTTTCCACCATATATTGGTATAATTAACATGTTAACATAATATAGATCAAATTTGGCATCGTTTTATCACCTTTTGATATCTCTTTCTACGAGTCTATTTTGGGCTACATTTTGGCCCTAATCAACCACGTAATTCATTTCCCACAATATTAGAGTCACTTTATACCCTGTAAGAGTAACTTGCCACCATATATTGGCATAATTAACATGTTAACATAATATACATCTAATTTGGCATCATTTTAGCACCTTTTGATACCATTTTATATGAGTCATTTATGGGTTGTATTCTGGCTCTAATGAACCGTGTAAGTCACTTCCCACCATATTAGAGTAACTTTGCACCGTACAAGAGTAAGTTTCCACCATTTATTGGTACAATGAATGAAAGACATATGTCCTAAGTCCAATCATGTATTAGGATTTAGGAATAACTTTTATGTAATCTATTTTGATTTCATTGATATTAATAAAGACTTGTTTTGTTTTTATTACGGGCTGTATCTATTTAAGTGTTTAAATAAGATATACCATAGTTTAGAGTAAAGCTTTTTATGGATTATGATGAGATCATAATAGTGAGAACTAAAAAGATGATAACTCTAAACTTAAATAGTTCCTGGTCATAGGATTACTAACTGGTAATTAATAATCCGCAAAGATCGGTACATACTATGCTTGCTTCATTATGAAGGATGTTTGTTCTCATAGACATTTGTGTGGTGACACTATAGCTAGTATGTAGGTGCTTATTATAGAATAAGTTCACTGAACATGACTCGCACAGCTGAACAACTAATGGAGTTCACTCACGTGTCGGCAGTTGTTCACATAGTGATAGTTGTACAAGTATCCTTAGACTTGAGTTCATCATAGTCATCTTGTGTACACTGAACTATGCTTTGGTTTAGTTCTTAGTCTCCAGGGACAATTATTAGGGCTCTTCTGGGTATAGGAATTTGTACACGAAGATAGTGTATGATCAATAAAGGATCTACCCCTTCCAGTGAAGGAAGCGAATGTTCAAGGCTGATCCACTTATGCTAGTTCAGGAATCTCTGGCTAGAGTAAATGAAATTAGAAAGGAGTTTCAAATTTGCATAGAACTAAGCATAGTAAATGGTAAGCAAGTGATTGAATTAAATAGGCTTGACACGAGATCCATGCCTTGTATTTAATCGGGACATTGTAGGGTAGAAGGAGTTTATTGTATGGTAACTATTCACTGAATAGGTTCTTGGTATTCTAAGCAGTGAATTCATATTATCCGGATAGTCGCGATATGCTGAGAAGTATCCCTCACGATGTAGAATAAATGTGATTAATTAATCATATTTAATAAATTAGAGAATTTATATAAATAATGATAAAATAGTTTTATTATTATTTATTTCTACTAACAGCTTAATATTGAACCTACAAGGTCAAACCATAAAAAGAGAATGATTTAATGGTGGAGGAATTAATTAAAAATGGCTAAATAATTATTTATTTATGAAATAAATAATTAATTGTCAAATTTAATAATTGATTAAATGAGATTTAATTGATTATAAATTAATTAAGAAAAGTTCTTAATATTATTAATTAAAGGATTTAATTTTTGGAAATTAAATCAAGAGAGAGAATTATTTCTAAAGTATTTTGAAAAAGGATTAATGATTAAAAGGTGTTTAATTATTAATGAGAATAATAAATGGGATAATAATAATAATAATATTTATGGGAAAATTTCAGCTGAAAATTTTGCCTATAAATACACTATTATAGACCCTATTTTATTCTAACCCACATCGAACCCGAAAACCCAAAAAGTTTGGAAAACCCAATTCTCTCCACCTCCTTCCTCCTCCTTAACATCGTTTTCTTGGTGGATACCGGTGGAGTGCTTCACACTTGAGGAACAACTGCTAAGGATCTCTGATCGTTGTCTCCGAATTATTTTAAAAGGTTAAATTCGATCCCTCGAATTTTTATTCACGATTTATATGCTTTTATTTGGATTTTGTATGTGTAAAAGTGTTTTGCCATGCCCCGCTGTGTTTAAAATCCAACATTGGTATCAGAGCATAGGTTGTATGCATATAGATCTGTGGTAAAAATTTCAGAATTTTATGTGCTTGTATGAATTAATTATGATTTTTACAAGTTATATCATGAATTAATTTTGTCTGATGAGAAATCGTTTCTCAGAATAATTTTGAATGTTGATCTGGGTTCTACAAGTGTTATAGATCATCTGGGTATTTTTTTTATAATTTTATGATGTATATATTTTTTATTATGAATTTTTGAAGTTGTTGCAATTAAATTCGTAATTAAATAAACATATATATATATATTATTTGTTAGTATGTATATATATAGATATGTACTGTTGTCTGCTGTTGTCTTGTGTGTCTGAAATGTACGGCTGTCAGGTCAGGCACGGCGTTCGAGGAGGTAAGCTGTCGGCGGCTGCAAATAAAAAAAAAATAGGGGTGTAACGCATTCCGGGAATGCGTTACATACCTGTGGCGCATTCACGGAATGCGTTACACCCTTGTAACGCATCACCGGAATGCGTTAGAGAGATTGTAACGCGTTCCTGTAATGCGTTATAGCCCGTCTGTTAATTTTAAAATTGATTTTCTGGGAGTTTCGTAACTCTGTTTGAGGCGTGCAATATACCGTTGGATTCATTTTTCCGAGACGGATCTAATGGAGTGATAAATTTTAGTTTATATAAAAGTTTTGAACTGTTTATATTTCCCGGAAGTGTTTTAAAGCTGTTTTTAACTGTTTTAACTGCTTTTAAATGCTTCATGTAATACATAGAGATGTATAATGCTTAGACTAATGTGCTAGATGATATAACACGTCTACCTTGATGTTTATTCATGTTGATATATGTGATATATGCTTAGTTTATCATGCGATGATAGATTTAGGTGAACTTAAATGAACATAAGGCGTTTGTTAGACAACCTAGTATAGTGAAATTGTTTCATAACCTTTATAATAATATTACGAATACAACCATGAGATTCTTGTGTTTATGAAACACGTAATTGAATATGAATTTTCGATATGAGAGAAAGGATGATTCTGTCAACAACAGATTTCTATCTGTAAGAAAGGGTTATTAAGTGACGCCTCTTGACAATGCTCCACCCGATCTGGGAATCATCTGATTATTGATTATTGATTTGAAATATTTAATTTAAAAGGAAGAATTTCTTTATAATAAGATTATGATTGTGACGTAATATAATCCCTCTAAAATTAAATAATATCAAGTAGTAATTGGCCAATGATACAACGGGCTTGTGTCGGTCATAGCCTTCCAACATGATAGAAAGTAGTTCTTATTTTTAAATCATTGTCGTTTCGTGCCACAGCCGAGGGCTTTGATTTCAAAATAAGAAATACTTGTCTATTACATAGAGATGTGTACACTGAATAAGAATCTAAAGGTCGTTACGTGCCACAGCCGTGGGCCTTTGGGGACTGATTCAATTGTACGGAATGTTGGGTTAGACTTGACTTAGAATATTGAGTTTGTGGTGCCACAGCCATGACTCAATTATTCAAGAGGCTAAAGTTTGATTAGGGAATAACATTAGATGTAATTGACAAGAGTTTTCTGCTTATTGAACATTACATGGCTTTTCGTGCCACAGTCGGGGTTGTGTAATGGAATGTAGGATCCCTATTCCCACTAGCATTATGAATGCTTAATTTTTCACATAGGGGGTTGAATAAATTAGGTAAACTAGTGGGAGCCACTTATGAATAAAGACCCGATTCATATAGTGTTTTAAAATGAAATCGAATATTTGCTAAGTGTTGTTATGTGTTTATCATTTACAGATTTACAATATACATTATGTCTTCTGCACTATCACTCAGGAGCATACTAGATGCTCACAAATTGACTGGTCCTAATTATGCTGACTAGCTTCGAAACTTGAGAATTGTTCTCAGGATTGAGAAGCTGGAATACGTGATTGACTCACCTAAGCCTACTGAACCTGCTAGTGATGCACATAATGATGAACATGTTGTGTATCGTAGGTGGATAGATGATGCAAATGTTGCTCAATGAATCATGCTAGCTTCCATGAACATTGAGCTACAGAAGCAACATGAGAATATGGATGCTCACACTATCCTAATGCATCTACAAGAGTTGTATGATGTGGCAGGGATGACAGCTCGATATGAGATATCGAAGGAGCTGTTCGGTTGTAGGATGTCTGAGGGATCATCTTTGAATGACCATGTACTTAAGATGATCAATTTGATTGAACGTCTTGGACAACTTGGTTTTGCCATGGATGGGGAGCTGAGCCAAGACTTGGTCTTGCAATCGCTTCCGAGTTCGTTCTCGCAGTTTGTTGTGAACTTTCACATGAATAAGTTGGATGTCAGCCTGCCTGAACTCCACAACATGTTGAAGACTGCGAAATTGAATTTTCCCCTAAGAAGAGTTCTGTTCTTCTAATTGGTGAAGGTTCCAATCCTAAGAAAAGGAAGAGGAACTCTTCCAAAAAGAAGAAAGTAGGTGAAGAAAAGCCGGTTCCACCAAAAGCTGAAGACCCCAAGAGCAAAGTTATTTGCTTTCACTGTAACAAGGTGGGATACTGGAAGAGGAACTGCAAGGTTTACCTTGTAGAATTGAAGAAGAAGAAGGGTAGTGAGACTACCGCTTCTGATTCAGGTATGTTCATGATGGAAGTGAATATGTCATTAAATCAAATTTCTACTTAGGTATTAGATACCGCCTGTGGTTCTCAAATCTGCAATTTGTTGCAGGGACCAAGGAGAAGTAGGACTCTTAAGGAAGAAGAGGTGATTCTACTGATGGGAAATGGAGCAAGAGTTGCTCCTGAAGATGTAGAATCATTTCATTTACATATGCCTATGGGCAAGACTATTGTTTTAAATAATTGTTATTTTGTTCCCTCAATTGTGAGGAATATTATTCCCATGTTAGACTTGGGTGGATTTTCATTTATTATTGAGAATAATGAATGTTCTATTCTTAGAGATAATATTCTTTATGGACGTGGTACTTTAAATAATGGTTTGTATAAATATGACATAATTTACTTCAGATTAAACAAACTAATAAAAGAAAAGGGATGATGAAAATCTCACTTCATAGTGGCACTGCAGTCTCCATTTAGTAGACATGGAGAGAGGGCTGTAAATTTGCTAGGAATGGTACACACAGATGTATGTGGACCAATGTCTAGCAAGCCATGGGTGGATTTTCATACTTCATTACTTTCATAGATGATAGATCTAGATTCGGATATGTGTTTGATGAAACACAAGTCTGAAGCCTTTGAAAAGTTCAAAGAGTATAAGTATGAAGTGGAGAAACAAACCAAACATAGTATTAAAATTCTTCGATTAGATCGAGGTGGTGAATACTTTAATGGAGTGTTTCTAGATTATCTCAAAGTAAATGGTATAGTCTCCCAGTGGACTCCTCCAGATTGGTATCTGAAAGGAGAAATCGAACCTTGTTAGACATAGTTCGGTCCATGATGAGCTATGCAAATCTTCCAGTATTCCTATGGGGTTATGCATTGGAAACCTCAGCATATTTACTGAATATGGTGCCTTCCAAAATCTGTTCCTCAAACTTCGTATGAGATATGGAAAGTAAGAAAACCGAGTCTTAAACACGTTAAGATTTGGGGATGTCCAGCTTATGTCAAGTAAGTTGACCCAGATAAGCTGGAATATCGATCCGTAAAATGTAGTTTTGTGGGATATCCTAAAGAAACTTTAGGGTATTACTTTTGCACCGATCATCGGGTGTTTGTCTCCAGACATGCTACCTTCTTGGAAAAGGAGTTTATCCTTGAAGGAAACAGTGGGAGCAAAATTGAACTTGATGAAGTTCAAGAAGCACAAACTACTACGGATCAAGTGGAAACACCTGTTTAGACTAAACAACCTTTTGTGGAACAGCCCATTCATAGGTCAGGGAGAGTGTCTCGCCAACCTGAGAGGTATTATGGCCTTGTCATTGAGAATGACAATGAGTTGTCGATCATTGATAATGACGACCCTATGACCTATAATGAGGCTATGAGTAGTGTTGACTCAGAGAAATGGCATAGTGCCATGAAATCCAGAATGGAATCTATGTATACGGTATACAAAAGATAGATTATAGCAGAAGGCCAGGTGGAGACCTATAAGGCCAGGCTTGTGGAAAAGGATTCAAACAAAGGTAATGGATTGACTTTGATGAAACTTTTTACCTGTAGCCCTGTTAAAATCAGTTCGGATTTTGCTTGCGAATGCTGCTTACTACGACTATGAAATCTGGCAGATGGCCAGATGGTTTTCTTTCCAAGGGAAATGAAAACCTAGTGTGTAAGCTGCTGCGAACCATATGTGGTTTAAAGCAAGCTTCTCAAAAGATGGAACATTCGTTTTCATGGACAATCAAAGAGTTTGATTTTATCAAAAACGTAGATGAACCATGTGTCTACAAAAGGGTTAGTGGGAGCGCGGTAACATTTCTTGTATTGTATTGAAATAGAGTTGACACACATAACAACATAGCAGACCCACTCACAAAGCTACTTTATGAAAGTCACTTTGATCGTCATAAAGACAAGATGGGTATTAGATACCAGAGTGATTGGCTTTAGTACAAGTGGGAGATTGAAAGGAATATGTCCTAAGTCCAATCATGTATTAGGATTTAGGAATAACTTTTATGTACATACTATGCTTGCTTCATTATGAAGGATGTCTGTTCTCATAGACATTTGTGTGGTGACACTATAGCTAGTATGTAGGTGCTTATTATAGAATAAGTTCACTGAACATGACTCGCACAGCTGAACAACTGATGGAGTTCACTCACGTGTCAGCAGTTGTTCACATAGTGATAGTTGTACAAGTATCCTTAGACTTGAGGTCATCATAGTCATCTTGTGTACACTGAACTATGATTTGGTTTAGTTCTTAGTCTCCAGGGACAATTATTAGGGCTCTTCTGGGTATAGGAATTTGTACAGGAAGATAGTGTATGATCAATAAAGGACCTACCCCTTCCAGTGAAGGAAGCGAATGTTCAAGGCTGATCCACTTATGCTAGTTCAGGAATCTCTGGCCAGAGTAAATGAAATTAGAAAGGAGTTTCTAATTTGCATAAAACTAAGCATAGTAAATGGTAAGCAAGTGATTGAATTAGATAGGCTTGACACGAGATCCATGCCTTGTATTTAATCGGGACATTGTAGGGTAGAAGGAGTTTATTGTACGGTAACTATTCACTGAATAGGTTCTTGGTATTCTAAGCAGTGAATTCATATTATCCGGATAGTCGCGATATGCTGAGAAGTATCCCTCACGATGTAGAATAAATGTGATTAATTAATCATATTTAATAAATTAGAGAATTTATATAAATAATGATAAAATAATTTTATTATTATTTATTTCTACTACCGGCTTAATATTGAACCTACAGGGTCACACCATAAAAAGAGAATGATTTAATGGTGGAGGAATTAATTAATAATGGCTAAATAATTATTTATTTGTGAAATAAATAATTAATTGTCAAATTTAATAATTGATTAAATGAGATTTAATTGATTATAAATTAATTAAGAAAAGTTCTTAATATTATTAATTAAAGGATTTAATTTTTGGAAATTAAATCAAGAGAGAGAATTATTTCTAAAGTGTTTTGAAAAAGGATTAATGATTAAAAGGTGTTTTAATTATTAATGAGAATAATAAATGGGATAATAATAATATTTATGGGAAAATTTCAGCTGAAAATTTTGCCTATAAATACACTATTATAGACCCTATTTTATTCTAACCCACATCGAACCTGAAAACCCAAAAAGTTTGGAAAACCCAATTCTCTCCACCTCCTTCCTCCTCCTTAACATCGTTTTCTTGGTGGATACCGGTGGAGTGCTTCACACTTGAGGAGCAACTGCTAAGGATCTCTGATCGTTGTCTCCGAATTATTTTAAAAGGTTAGATTCGATCCCTCGAATTTTTATTCACGATTTATATGCTTTTATTTGGATTTTGTATGTGTAAAAGTGTTTTGCCATGCCCCGCTGCGTTTAAAAACCAACAATGAACATGTTAAAACCATATACATCCAATTTGGCATCCTTATAGCATCCTCTGATACCACTTTATACTTGTCAATTTTGGGCTAATATTTGGCTCTAATAAACCATGTTTATCTCTTCCCACCATATTATAGTCACTTTTCACCCTGTAAGAGTCACTTGCCATAATATATTGGAATAATTAACATGTTAATATGATATACATCTAATTTGGCTTCGTTTTAGCACCTTTTAATACCACTTTATCCGATTCAATTCTGGGGTACATTTTGGCTCTAATCAACCACGTAAGTCACTTCCCACTATACTAGAGTCACTATGCACCATAAAAAAGTAACTTGAAACCACATATTGACATAATTAGCATATTAACATTATACATCTAATTTGGCATCATTTTAGCACCGTTTGACAGTACTTTGTAGGAGTCAATTTTAGGCTGCATTTTGCTCTAATCAACCATGTAAGTCACTTCCCATCATATTAGAGTCACTTTGTAACCTATAAGAGTAAATTTCCACCATATATTGTTAAATTTAACATGTTAAAATCATAAACATCTAATTTGGCATCGTTTTAGCACTCTCTGATTCCACTTTATACTTGTCAATTTTGGTCCAAATTTTGGCTTTAATCAACCATAATAGTCACTTCCCATCATATTATAGTCACTTCGCACTCTATAGGAGTAACTTACCACCATACATTAGTACAATTAACATGTTAACATCATATTCATCCAATTTTGCCTTGTTTTATCACCCTCTGATACCACTTTATACGAGTCAATTTTGATCAACATTTTGGCTCTAATCAACTACGTAAGTCACTTCCCACATTATTAGACACTTTGCACCCTATAAGAGTAACTTGCCACTATATATTGTCTTAATTAACATGTCAACATATTATTTTTCCAAGTTGTCCTTATCTTAGAACCCTATGATACCACTTTATACGAGTCAATTTTGGGCTACATTTTGGATTTAATCAACCGTGTAAGTCACTTCCCAACATATTAGAGTCACTTTTCACCCTATAATAGTAAATTTACACCATATATTTTTACAACTAACATGTTAAAATCATCTACATCCAATTTGGCATCCTTTTGGCACCCTCTGATACCACTTTATACTTGTCAATTTTGGTCCACATTTGGCTCTAATCAACCACGTAAGTAACTTCCCACCATATTAGAGTCACTTTGCACCTTATAAGAGTAACTTTCCACTATATATTGGTACAATTAACATGTTAACAAATTACACATCTAATTTGGCATGATTTTGGAACCTTGTGATACCACTTTATCCAAGTCAATTTTGGGGTACATTTTCACTCTAATCATCCACGTAAGTTACTTCCTACCTTATTAAAGTCACTTTGAACCCTATAAGAGTAACTTTCC
This sequence comes from Apium graveolens, assembly GCF_009905375.1. NCBI lineage: Eukaryota > Viridiplantae > Streptophyta > Magnoliopsida > Apiales > Apiaceae > Apium > Apium graveolens. The sequence goes on along the minus strand of NC_133649.1, from coordinate 268,335,467 downwards.
ACCATATATTGGCATAATTAACATTTTAACATAATATTTATTCCATTTGGCCTTGTTTTAGCACCTTATGATACCACTTTATACGAGTCAATTTTGGGCTGCATTTTGGCTCTAATATACCATGTAAGTCACTTCCTACCATATTAGAGTCACTTTGCACCCTATAAGAGTAATTTTCCACCATATATTGGTACAATTAACATGTTACCACAATATACATCAAATTTGGCATCGTTTTAGCACCTTTTGATACCATTTTATTAGAGTCAATTTTGGGGGTACATTTTGGCTCTTATCAACCACGTAAGTCACTTCCCACCTTATTAGAGTTACTTTGCACTCTATAAGAGTAACTTGCCACCATATATTGGCATAATTCACTTGTTAACATAATATTTATCCAATTTGCCCTTGTTTTAGCATCCTATGATACCACTTTATACGAGTCAATTTTTGATTGCATTTTGGATTTAATCAACCATGTAAGTCACTTTCCACCATATTAGGGTCACTTTGCACCCTATAAGAGTAAATTGCCACTATATATAGTTACAATTAACATGTTAAAATCTTATACATCCAATTTAGCATCGTTTTAGCACCCTTTGATACCACTTTATACTTGTCAATTTTTGTCCACATTTTGGCTCTAATCAACTACATAAGCAACTTCCCACCATATTAGAGTCACTTTGCACCTTATAAGAGTAACTTTCCGCCATATATTGGTATAATTAACATGTTAACAAAATAAACATCTAATTTGGCATCATTTTGGAACCTTGTGATACCACTTTTCCAAGTTAATTTTGAGGTACATTTTCGCTCTAATCAACTACGCAAGTTACTTTCCACCTTATTAAAGTCACTTTGAACCCTATAAGAGTTACTTGCCACCATATATTGGCATAATTAACATGTTAACATAATATTTATCTAATTTGGCTTTATTTTAGCACCCTATGGTAACACTTTATACGAGTCAATTTTGGGCAGCATTTTGGCTCAATTCAACGATGTAAATCATTTTCCAAAACATTAGAGTCACTTTGCACCCTGTAAGAGTAACTTGCCACCATATATTGGCATAATTAACATGTTAACATAATATACATCTAATTTGGCATCGTTTTAGCACCTTTTGATACCACTTTATATGAGTAATTTTTGGGCTGTATTGTGGCTCTAATCAAGCATGTAAGTCACTTCCCACCATATTAGAGTAACTTTACACCGTACAAGAGTAATTTTTCACCATATATTGGTACAATAAACATGTTAAAACCATATACATCTAATTTGTCATCCTTATAGCATCCTATGATACCACTTTATACTTGTCAATTTTGGTCCAAACTTTGGCTCTAATAAACCATGTTAGTCTCTTCCCACCATATTATAGTCATCTTGTACCCTATAAGAGTCACTTGCCACTATATATAGGATTATTTAACATGGTAATATGATATACATCAAATTTGACTTCATTTTAGCGCCTTTGATACCACTTTATCTGATTCAATTCTGGGGTACATTTTGGCTCTAATCAACCACGTAAGTCACTTCCCACCATATTGGAGTCACTATATACCCTATAAGAGTAACTTGCCACCACATATTGACATAATTATCATGTTAACATCATACATCTAATTTGTCATCATTTTAGCATCGTTTGATGCTACGTTGTAGGAGTCAATTTTAGGTTGCATTTTGCTCTAATCAACCATGTAAGTCACTTCCCACCACATTTGAGTCACTTTGTAACCTATAAGAGTAAATTGCCACCATATATTGTTACAATTAACATGTTAAAATCATATACATCCAAATTTTTGCTTTAATCAACCATAATACTCACTTCCCAACATATTAAAGTCACTTTGGACCCTATAGGAGTAACTTTCCACCATACATTAGTACAATTAACATGTTAATATCATATTCATCCAATTTGGCCTTGTTTTAGCACCCTCTTATACCACTTTATACGAGTCAATTTTGATCCACATTTTGGCTCTAATAAACCTTGTTAGTCATTCCCCACCATATTAGAGTCACTTTTCACCCCATAAGAGTAAATTTCCACCATATATTGGTACAATTAACATATTGACATAATATACATCTAATTTGGCATCGTTTTGGAACCGTTTGATACCACTTTATCCGAGTCAATTTTGGGGTACATTTTGGCTCTAATCAACCACGTAAGTCACTTCCCACCTTATTAGAGGCACTTTCCACCCTATAAGAGTAACTTTCCACCATATATTGGCATAATTAAAATTTTAATATAATATTTTTCCGATTAGGCCTTGTCTTAGAACCCTATGATACCACTTTATACGAGTCAATTTTGAGCTGCATTTTGGATTTAATCAACCGCGTAAGTCACTTCCCACCATGTTAGAGTCACTTTTCACCCTACAAGAGTAAATTTCCACCATATTGTTTTACAATTAACATGTTAAAATCATCTACATCCAATTTGGCATCGTTTTGGCACCCTCTGATACTACTTTATACTTGTCAATTTTGGTCCACATTTTGGCTCTAATCAACCACGTAAGTAACTTCCCACCATATTAGAGTCACTTTGCTCCTTATAAGAGTAACTTTCCACCATATATTGGTACAATTAACATGTTAAGAAAATACACATCTAATTTGGCATCAGTTTGGAACCTTGTGATACCACTTTATCCAAGTCAATTTTGGGGTACATTTTCGCTCTAATCAACCACGTAAGTTAGTTTCCACCTTATTAGAGTCACTTTGAACCCTATAAGAGTAACTTGCCATCATATATTGGTACAATTAACATTTTAACATAATATTTATCCAATTTGGCCTTGTTTTAGCACCCTATGATACCACTTTATACGAGTCAATTTTGGGTCGCATTTTGGCTCTAATTAACCATGTAAATCACTTCCCACCATATTAGAATCACTTTGCACCCTATAAGAGTAACTTGCCATCATATATTGGTAAAATTAACATGTTAACACAATATACATCTAATTTAGCATCGTTTTAGCACCTTTTGATACCATTTGATTCGAGCCAATTTTGAGGTACATTTTGGCTCTCATCAACCACGTAAGTCACTTTCCGCCTTATTAGAGTTACTTTGCACCCTATAAGAGTAAATTTCCACCATATATTGGCATAATTAACATGTTAACATAATATTTATCCAATTTGGCATTATTTTAGCACCCTATGATACCACTTTATACGAGTAAATTTTGGACTGCATTTTGGATATACTCAACCATGTAAGTCACTTTCCATTATATTAGAGTGAGTTTGCACCCTATAAGAGTAAATTGCCACCATATATTATTACAATTAATATGTTAAAATCTTATATATCCAATTTAGCATCATTTTAGCACCCTCTGATACCACTTTATACTTGTCAATTTTGGTCCACATTTTGGCTCTAATCATCCACATAAGTCACTTCCCACCATATTAAAGTCACTTCGCACCCTATAAGAGTTACTTATCATCATATATTAGTACAATTAACATGTTTACATACTTCTGATTAGCAACCACATATTTGCATACTTCTGAGTAGCAATACATACGTCAAAAGTATGTATTGCTATATTAGTGTACGTGGCAGTAGCAGAATAAAAGAAAAAAAATATATAAATATACTAATCAAAACCCCCGACCTCTGTTACTTCATATCTCTCAATTCTCTCATCTCGATCTCTCACTTTCTCTTACAATCCTCTATTATTTCCCTCTGTTCTACTTTCCCCTTCTTCCTCCTTCCCGTTCTTCTTATTCCTGTTCGTTCTCCTTCGGGTTCTGCCGGTTTTCCGGCGACTCCGCCGCCGCCTTGGTAACTTCCGGTCTCGTTTGTTTCTTTTTTGATTATGGGCTTCAGTTGCGTCTTGTTGACTGCATGTGTATACCTTGTATGTATATATGTAGGTGCTTGTGTACGCAATTTTGTGTGTGTGTGTGTGCAACCGCGTGTGTAGGTGCGTGTGTTAGTGTGTGTTGTGCGCGTGAAGCGCGTGGGTTATGGTGGTGAGGTTTGTGTTCTGTGGTTCAGATACTGTTGGAATTTTAATTGGGAATTTTGAATTTTTGGCAGGAATACTTGATTGATTCATGAAATAAATTATTCATGCGGGAAACGATTATTAGATTAATCGGTAGAATTCGTGACGGAAACCCAAAATACCGGGCGCCTTCGAATTTTGCTGCCATCGACGGTGAACTTCGGTGAGTCGACGGTGGACTATGATGAAATTGAAAGAGATATGTCCTAAGTCCAATCATGTATGAGGATTTAGGAATAACTTTTATGTAATCTGTTTTGATTTCATTGATATTAATAAAAGACTTGTTTGGTTTTTATTGCGGGCTCTATCTATTTTAAGTGTTTAAATAAGATGTACCACAATTTAGAGTAAAGCTTTTTATGGATTGTGATGAGATCATAATAATGAGACCTAAAAGATGATAACTCTAAACTTAAATAGTTCCTGGTCGTAGGATTACTAACTGGTAATTAATAATCCGAAAAGATCGGTACATACTATGCTTGCTTCATTATGAAGGATGTCTGTTCTCATAGACATTTGTGTGGTGACACTATAGCTAGTATGTAGGTGCTTATTATAGAATAAGTTCACTGAACATGACTCACACAGCTGAATAACTGATGGAGTTCCCTCACTTGTCAGCAGTTGTTCACATAGTAATAGTTGTACAAGTATTTTTAGACTTGAGGTCATCATAGTCATCTTGTGTACACTGAACTATGCTTTGGTTTAGTTCTTAGTCTCCAGGGACAATTATAAGGGCTCTACTGGGTATAGGAATTTGTACACGAAGATAGTGTATGATCAATAAAGGATCTACCCCTTCCAGTGAAGGAAGAGAATGTTCAATACTGATCCACTTATGTTAGTTCAGGAATCTGTGGCCAGAGTGAATGAAATTAGAAAGGAGTTTCTAATTTACATTAAATAAGACTAAGCATAGTGAATGGGAAAGCAAGTGATTAAGATAGGATTGACACAAGTTCCATGCCTTATATTTAATCATGACATTGCAGGGTAGAAGGAATTAATTGTATGGAAACTATTCACTGAATGGGTTCTTGGTATTCTAAGCAGTGAATTCATATTATCCGGATAGTCGTGATATGCTGAGAAGGGTCCCTCACGATGTAGAATAAATATGATTAATTAATTAATCATATTTAATGAATTAGAGAATTTATATAAATAATGATAAAATAGTTTTATTATTATTTATTTCTACTGCCGGCTTAATATTGAACCTACAGGGTCACACCATAAAAGAGAATGATTTAATGGTGGAGGAATTAATTAATAATGGCTGATAATTATTTATTTATGAAATAAATAATTAATTAGAAAATTTAATAATTGATTAAATGAGATTTAATTGATTATAAATTAATTAAGAAAAGTTCTTAATATTAATTAAGAATTTAATTTTTGAAAATTAAATCAAGAGAGAGAATTATTTCTAAAGTGTTTAGAAAAAGGATTAATAATTAAAAGGTGTTTTAATTATTAGTGAGAATAATAAAGGGTTAATAATAATAATATTTTATGGGAAAATTTTCAGCTAAAAATTTTGCCTATAAATATACTATTATAAACCCTATTTTTGCCTCAACCTAAAAATTACAAAACCCTAATTCTCTCCACCTCCTCCTCCTCTATTACGTCGATTTCTTGGTGGATACCGGTGGAGTGCTTCAGATTTGAGGAGCAGCTGCTAGGGACCTCCGCTCGTGGTTCTTGGATCGCTTTTAAAGGTTAGAAATTGATCCCTCGATTTAATTTACGATCTGATACCATTGTAGGATTTTATCTATCACGGAAGCATGGTGTGGCGCATTCCTGGAATGCGCGACACCTTTTAATGGTTTAAAAGGGTTGTAACGCATTACCGGAATGCGTTACAGGGCTTGTAACGCGTTCCTGTAATGCGTTACAGCCCATCTGTTATTTTTAAATTTGATTTATGGGAGTTTCGTAACTCCGTTTTTGGCGTACAATATATCGTTGGATTCGTTTTTCCGAGACGGATCTTATGGAGTTGTCAAATATTTTTTATATAATAGTTTTGAACTGTTTATATTCCTAAAAGTGTTTTAAAGCATGTTTTTAACTGTTTTAATTACTTTTAAATGCCTAATGTGATACATAGAGATGTATAATGCTTAGACCAATATGTTACATGATTTAACATGTCTACCTTTACATTTATTCATGCTTATATATGTGATATATGCTTAGTTTATCATGCGATGATAGATTTAGGTGAACTTAATTAACATAAGGCGTTTATTAGACAATCTAGTATAGTGAAATTGTTTCATGACCTTAATATAAATATTATGAATACGATCATGAGATTCTTGTGTTTATGAAACACGTAATTGAATATGAATTTTCAATATTGAGAGAAAGGATGATTCTGTCAACAACAAATTTCTATCTGTAAGAAAGGGTTATTAAGTGACGCCTCTTGATAATGCTCCACCCGATCTAGGAATCATCTGATTATCGATTATTGATTTGAAATATTTAATTTAAAAGGAAGAATCTCTTTATAATATGATTATGATTGTAACGTAATATAATCCCTCTAAAATTAAATAATATCAAGTAGTAATTGGCCAATGACACAACGGGCTTGTGTCGGTCATACCCTTCCAACATGATAGAAAGTGGTTCTTAATTTTAAATCATTGTCGTTTCGTGTTACAGCCGAGGGCTTTGATTTTGAAATAAGAAATACTTGTCTATTACATAGAGATGTGTACATTGAATTAGAATCTAAAGGTCGTTACGTGCTACAGCCGTGGGCCGTGGGAGACGGATTCAATTGTACGAAATGTTGGGTTATAGTTGACTTAGAATATTGTGTTTATCATGCCACAGCCGTGACTCAATTATTCAAGAGGCTAAACTTATATTAGGGAATAACATAAGATGTAATTGACAAGAGTTGTCTGCCTATTAAACATCACATGATGTTTCGTGCTACAGCCGAGGTTGTGTGATGGAATGTAGGATCCCTATTTCCACTAGCATTATGAATGCTTAATTTTCACTTAGGGGGTTGTATAAATTAGATAAACTAGTGGGAGCCACTTATGAATAAAGACCCGATTCATATAGTATTTTGAAATGAAATTGAATATTTGCTAAGTGTTGTTATGTGTTTATCATTTACAGATTTACTATATTTGTTATTTCTTCTGCACTATCACTCCGGAGCATACTAGATGCTCACAAGTTGACTGGTCCTAATTTAGCTATTTGTTTTCACTGTAATAAGTTGGGGCACTGGAAGAGGAACTGCAAGATTTACCTTGCAGAATTGAAGAAGAGGAAGGGTAGTGAAACTACCGCTTCTGATTCAGGCATGTTCATGATCGAAGTTAATATGTCACTAGGTCAAATTTCTACTTGGGTATTAGATACTGCCTGTGGTTCTCATATTTGCAATTCGTTGCAAGGACTAAAGGGAATTAGGACTCTTGAAAAAGATGAGGTGATTCTAGGTATGGGTAATAGAGCAAGGGTTGCGGCCATATCTGTAGGATCATTTAGTTTACATATGCCTACGGGCAAGACTATTATTTTGAATAATTGTTATTACGTTCCCTCTATTGTGAGGAATATTGTTTCTATTCCTATGTTGGATTTGGATGGTTTTTCATTTATTATTAAGAATAATGAATGTTCCATTCTTAGAGATAATGTTCTTTATGGATGTGGTATTTTAAGTAATGGTCTGTATGTATATGACGTAGAGCATGATTTACTTCAGATTGAACAAACTCACAAAAGAAAATGAGATGATGAAAATCTGACCTATTTATGGCATTGTAGGCTAGGTCATATTAGTGAAAATAGACTGCGGACATTGCATAAGGAAGGGTTACTTGACCCCTTTGATTTTGAATCATATCCTACATGCGAGTCTTTTCTATTGGGTAAAATAACCAAATCTCCATTTAGTGGACAAGGAGAGAGGGCTGCAGATTTGCTAGGATTGGTACACACAGATGTATGTGGACCAATGTCTACGCAAGCCATGGGTGGATTTTCATACTTCATTACTTTCATAGATGATAGATCTAGATTCGGATATGTGTATTTGATGAAACACAAGGCTGAAGCCTTTGAAAAGGTCAACGAATATAAACATGAAGTGGAGAAACAAACCAAACAAAGTATTATAACTCTTCGATCAGATCGAGGTGGTGAATACTTGAATGGAGAGTTTCTAGATTATCTCAAAGAAAATGGTATAGTCTCCCAGTGGATTCCTCCATATACTCCACAGTTGAATGGGGTATCTGAAAGGAGAAATTGAACTTTGTTAGACATGGTTCGGTCCATGATGAGCTATGCGAATCTTCCAGTATTCCTATGGGGTTATGCATTGGAAACCTCAACATATTTACTGAATAAGGTGCCTTCCAAATCTGTTCCTCAAACACCATATGAGATATGGAAAGAAAGGAAACTGAGTCTTAAACACCTTAAGATTTGGGGATGTCCAGCTTATGTCAAGAAAGTTAACCCAGATACGCTGGAATCTCGATCCGTAAAATGTAATTTTGTGGGATATCCTCAAGAGACTTTGGAGTATTACTTTTACACCGATCATCGGGTGTTTATCTCCAGACATGCTACCTTCTTGGAAAAGGAGTTTATCGTTGAAGGAAACAGTGGGAGCAAAATTGAACTTGATGAAGTTCAAGAAGCATAAACTACTATGGATCAAGTGGAAACACCTGTTGAGACTGAACAACCTTCTGTGGAATAGTCCATTCGTAGGACAGGGAGAGTGTCTCTCCAACCTGAGAGGTATTATGGCCTTGTCATTGAGAATGATAATGAGTTGTCAATCATTGATGATGACTACCCCGTGACCTATAATGAGGCTATGAGTAGTGTTGACTCAGAGAAATGGCATAGTGCCATGAAATCCGAAATGGAATCTATGTATACCAACCAAGTATGGACTCTGGTTGAGGCGCCTGAAGGTGTTAAGCCTATTGGGTGCAAGTGGGTATACAAAAGAAAGATTGGAGCAGATGGCCAGGTGGAGACCTATAAGGCCAGGCTCGTGGCAAAACAATTCAAACAAAGGCAAGGGATTGACTTTGATGAAACTTTTTCGCCTGTAGCCCTGTTAAAATCAATTCGGATTTTGCTTGCGATTGCTGCTTACTACGACTATGAGATCTGGAAAATGTACGTGAAAACGGCCTTCCTCAATGGGGAACATGAGGAGGAAGTGAATATGACACAGCCAGAGGGTTTTCTTTCCAAGGGAAATGAACACCTAGTGTGTAAGCTGCTGCGAATCATATATGGTTTAAGGCAAGCTTCTCGTGGATAGAACATCCGTTTTGATGAGACAATCAAAGAGTTTGGTTTTATCAAAAACATAGATGAATCATGTGTCTACAAGAAGGTTAGTGGGAGCGCGGTAACATTTCTTGTAATTGAAGGGTTTTTAGCACATAAACGCAGCGAAAACGTAAATTTAATCTTAAAAAATAACTGAAACCCTCCGCAGGATCCATGCGAAAAATAATATTTAATTCGTAGTTCAGTATGTTTACCTTAAGAAGCTTTACGTTAATGAAAAGATGGAGGTCTTTAATAGCGATCCAAGAACGATGAACGGAGATTCTTAGCAGCTGCTCCTCAAGTGTGAAGCACTCCACCGGTATCCACCAAGAAAATGATGTAATGAAGGAGGAGGAGATGGAGAGAATTAGGGTTTTGTAAATCTTTTTGGTTTAGGCAAAAATAGGGTGTATAATAGTATATTTATAGGCAAAATTTTCAGCTGAAAATTTTCCCATAAAATATTATTATTATTAACCCTTTATTATTCTCACTAATAATTAAAACACCTTTTAATTATTAAAACTTTTTCTAAACTCTTTAGAAATAATTCTCTCACTTGATTTAATTTCCAAAAATTAAATTCTTAATTAATAATATTAAGAACCTTTTCTTAATTAATTTATAATCAATTAAATCTCATTTAATCAATTATTAAATTTTCCAATTAATTATTTATTTCATAAATAAATAATTATCAGCCATTATTAATTAATTCTTCCACCATTACATCATTCTCTTTTATGGTGTGAACCTGTAGGTTCAATATTAAGCCGGTAGTAGAAATAAATAATAATAAAACTATTTTATCATTATTTATATAAATTCTCTAATTCATTAAATATGATTAATTAATTAATCATATTTATTCTACATCGTGAGGGATACTTCTTAGCATATCGCGACTATTCGGATAATACGAATTCACTGCTTAGAATACCAAGAACCTATTCAGCGTACAATTAATTCCTTCTACCCTGCAATATCACGATTAAATACAAGGCATGGAACTTGTGTCAAGCCTATCTTATTTAATCACTTGCTTTCCGATTCACTATGCTTAGTTCTATTTAATGTAAATTAGAAACTCCTTTCTAATTTCATTCATTCTGGCCAGAGATTCCTGAACTAACATAAGTGGATCAGCATTGAACATTCTCTTCCTACACTGGAAGGGGTAGATCCTTTATTGATCATACACTATCTTCGTATACAAATTCCTATACCCAGTAGAGCCCTTATAATTTTTCCTTGAGACTAAGAACTAAACCAAAGCATAGTTCAGTGTACACAAGATGACTATGATGACCTCAAGTCTAAGGATACTTGTACAACTATCACTATGTGAACAACTGTTGACACGTGAGTGAACTCCATCAGTTGTTCAGCTGTGTGAGTCATGTTCAGTGAACTTATTCTATAATAAGCACCTACATACTAGCTATAGTGTCACCACACAAATGTCTATGAGAACAGACATCCTTCATAATGAAGCAAGCATAGTATGTACCGATCTTTGCGGATTAATAATTACCAGTAAGTAATCCTACGACCAGGATCTATTTAAGTTTAGAGTTATCATCTTTTAGGTCTCATTATTATGATCTCATCACAATCCGTAAAAAGCTTTACTCTAAATTGTGGTATATCTTATTTAAACATCTAAATAGATATAGCCCGCAATAAAAACAAAACAAGTATTTTATTAATATCAATGAATGAAATCAAAACAGATTACATAAAAGTTATTCCTAAATCCTCATACACGATTGGACTTAGGACATATCTCTTTCAATCTCCCACTTGTACTAAAGCCAATCACTCTGGTATCTAATACCCATCTTGTCTTTATGACGATCAAAGTGACTCTGAGAAAGTGGCTTTGTGAGTGGGTCTGCTACGTTGTTATGTGTGTCAAGTCTCTCGACATTGACATATCCTCTATTTTCAACTCAGATTCACCACCAAAAAGAAGAAAAATGTCCTGAGTCCTTCGCAAGTACTTAAGGATGTTTTTCTCTACTTTTCAATGGTCTTCACCTGGATTGGACTGATATCTGCTCGTCACACTAATTGAATAAGCAACATCAGGCCTTGTACACAACATCGCATACATGATAGATCCTATTGTTGAAGCATAATGAATCTTACTCATACGCTCTATTTCCTCAGGTGTCTTAGCAGACATTATTTCGATAAGGGACACTCCATGGCTCATCGGTGTGAGACCTCTTTTGGAGTTTTCCATGCTAAACCTTTTAAGCACTTTCAGGATGTATGTACCCTGGGTAAGACCTATCACTCTTCTAGATCTATCTCTATAGATCTTTATACCGAGAATGTAGGATTCTTCTCCCAAGTCCTTCATGGTGAAGTTATTTGATAGCCATACTTTGACTGATTGTAGCATCGGTATATCATTTTTTATAAGAAGTATGTCATCCACATACAATACAAGAAATGTTACCGCGCTCCCACTAACCTTCTTATAGACACCTGGTTCAGCTATGTTTTTGATAAAACCAAACTCTTTGATTGTCTCATCAAAATGGATGTTCCATCTACGAGAAGCTTGCCTTAAACCATATATGGTTCGCAGCAGCTTACACACTAGGTGTTCATTTCCTTTAGAAAAAAAACCCTCTGGCTGTGTCATATACACTTCCTCCTCAAGTTCCCTATTGAGGAAGGCCGTTTTCACGTCCATTTGCCAGATCTCATAGTCGTAGTAAGAAGCAATCGCAAGCAAAATCCGAATTGATTTTAACAGGGCTACAGGCTAAAAAGTTTCATCAAAGTCAATCCCTTACCTTTGTTTGAATCCTTTTGCCACGAGCCTGGCCTTATAGGTCTCCACCTGGCCATCTGCTCCAATCTTTCTTTTGTATACCCACTTGCACCTAATAGGCTTAATACCTTCAGGCGCCTCAACCAGAGTCCATACTTGGTTGGTATACATAGATTCCATTTCGGATTTCATGGCACTATGCCATTTCTCTGAGTCAACACTACTCATAGCCTCATTATAGGTCACAGGGTTGTCATCATCAATGATTGACAACTCATTGTCATTCTCAATGACAAGGCCATAATACCTCTCAGGTTGGAGAGATACTCTCCCTGTCCTACGAATGGACTGTTCCACAGAAGGTTGTTCAGTCTAAACAGGTGTTTCCACTTGATCCGTAGTAGTTTATGCTTCTTGAACTTCATCAAGTTCAATTTTTCTCCCACTGTTTCCTTCAAGGATAAACTCCTTTTCCAAGAAGGTAGCATGTCTGGAGACAAACACCCGATGATCGGTGTAAAAGTAATACTCCAAAGTCTCTTGAGGATATCCCACAAAATTACATTTTACGGATCGAGATTCCAGCGTATCTGGGTCAACTTTCTTGACATAAGCTGGACATCCCCAAATCTTAACGTGTTTAAGACTCAGTTTCCTTTCTTTCCATATCTCATATGGTGTTTGAGGAACAGATTTGGAAGGCACCTTATTCAGTAAATATGTTGAGGTTTCCAATGCATAACCCCATAGGTATACTGGAAGTTTCGCATAGCTCATCATGGACCGAACCATGTCTAACAAAGTTTGTTTTCTCCTTTCAGATACTTCATTTAACTGTGGAGTATATGGAGGAGTCCACTGGGAGACTATACCATTTTCTTTGAGATAATCTAGAAACTCTCCATTCAAGTATTCACCACCTCAATCTGATCGAAAAGTTATAATACTGTGTTTGGTTTGTTTCTCCACTTCATGTTTATATTCTTTGAACTTTTCAAAGGCTTCAGACTTGTGTTTCATCAAATACACATATCCAAATCTAGATCTATCATCTATGAAAGTAATGAAGTACGAAAATCCACCCATGGCTTGCGTAGTCATTGGTCCACATACATCTGTGTGTACCAATCCTAGCAAATCTGCAGCCCTCTCTCCATGTCCACTAAATGGAGATTTGGTCATTTTACCCAATAGACAAGACTTGCATGTAGGATATGATTCAAAATCAAAGGGGTCAAGTAACCCTTCCTTATGCAATGTCCGCAGTCTATTTTCACTAATATGACCTAGCCTACAGTGCCATAAATAGGTCAGATTTTCATCATCTCGTTTTCTTTTATTAGTTTGTTGAATCTGAAGTAAATCATGCTCTACGTCATATACATACAAACCATTATTTAAAATGCCACGTCCAAAAAGAACATTATCTCTAAGAATAGGACATTCATTATTCTTAATAATAAATGAAAAACCATCCACATCCAACATAGGAATAGAAACAATATTCCTCACAATAGAGGGAACGTAATAACAATTATTTAAAATAATAGTCTTGCCCGTAGGCATATGTAAACTAAATGATCCTACAGATATGTCCACAACCCTTGCTCCATTTCCCATACGTAGAATCACCTCATCTTTTTCAAGAGTCCTAATTCTCTTTAGTCCTTGCAACAAATTGCAAATATGAGAACCATATGCAGTATATAATACCCAAGTAGAAATTTGACCTAGTGACATATTAACTTCAATCACGAATATGCCTGAATCAGAAGCGGTAGTCTCACTACCCTTCTTCTTCAATTTTGCAAGGTAAACCTTGCATGCAAGGTAAACCTTGCAGTTCCTCTTTCAGTGCCCCAACTTGTTACAGTGAAAACAAATAGCTAAATTAGGACCAGTCAACTTGTGATCATCTAGTATGCTCCGGAGTGATAGTGCAGAAGATATGACGAATATAGTAAATCTGTAAATGATAAACACATAACAACACTTAGCAAATATTCAATTTTATTTCAAAACACTATATGAATCGGGCCTTTATTCATAAGTGTCTCCCACTAGTTTATCTAATTTTTTCAACCCCCTAAGTGAAAATTAAGCATTCATAATACTAGTGGGAATAGGGATCCTACATTCCATCACACAACCTCGGCTGTGGCACGAAACATCATGTGATATTCAATAGGCTGACAACTCTTGTCAATTACATGTTATGTTATTCCCTAATATAAGTTTGGCCTCTTGAATAATTGAGTCATGGTTGTGGCACGACAAACTCAATATTCTAAGTCAAGTCTAACCCAACATTTCGTACAATTGAATCAGTCTCCAACGGCCCACGGCTGTAGCACGTACCGACCTTTAGATTCTAATTCAATGTACACATATCTATGTAATAGACAAGTATTTCTTATTTCGAAATCAAAGCCCTCGGCTGTAGCACGAAACAACAATGATTCAAAAATAAGAGCCACTTTCTACCATGTTGGAAGGCTTTGACCGACACAAGCCCGTTGTGTCATTGACCAATTACTACTTGATATTATTTAATTTTAGAGGGATTATATTACGTTACAATCATAATCATATTATAAAGAGATTCTTCCATTTAAATTAAATATTTCAAATCAATAATCGATAATCTGATGATTCCCAGATCGGGTGGAGCATTGTCAAGAGGCGTCACTTAATAACCCTTTCTTACAGATAGAAATCTGTTGTTAACAGAATCATCCTTTCTCTCAATATTGAAAATTCATATTCAATTATGTGTTTCATAAACACAAGAATCTCATGATCGTATTCATAATATTTATTGTTAAGGCAAGAAATGATTCCTGTTCTAGATTTTCTAGAGCACGCCTTATATTGATTTAAGTTCACCTAAATCTATCATCGCATGGTAAACATAGGCATATATCTCGTATATAAAATTAAATAAACAAGTAAATGTAAAGTGCAATAAAGTAAATATGTTTGGTTATGGCCCTATCCTATGTGATCTTTATCAAGCTCATGATAAAGATCGAGGTCAATCTAATATGGTAATGGAAATAAATATAACTACTTATTACATAAGTCTTCTTCTTTGTTTAGACTTATTGTATGCCTCGTCTTCTTCTTTGTATCACCTCCATTGGATAGCCTTCTCGAGTCTTCAATTTAATTACATGATTGAAAGTAAAACTAATCTAATGAACTTACAAGAATAACTCGAGTTACATTCGAGATTTATGATTACAAAGATTGACGACATGCAAGTCGTATTTAAAACCAAAACCAAAACCATTACACTAAGGTCGAAAGGCCATAACCATCCACCATGATCATACAACACATAAAAGCATGTTAAAACACATAATATAATCTTAACATATCATATTATCCATGATCTAATCATAAAAAGAAAATATGACAAAAATCAGAAAAATCAGAATCAAATCAGAAAAACAAGAATCACTGTTTATGGGCAGTAAACGACGTCAAACGCCTTAAAGATGAGTCGCTGATAGCTTTTGCTATCAGTTTCGTTCAGAAGCTCGTTTACCTATAGAATAGGGTATTCGTTTGCGTAAATCGGACACCAGACCCAGATTTCAGCAAATCTGCAGCAGCCAATTCAGAATCCGTATCTAATATGATTCTCAAAATTAGAACAAACATAAATCATGTATATATCAGTATATATACAGATTACATAATCATTCT